>NC_134490.1:6492476-6749976 GCF_040206685.1 Ascaphus truei | reverse complement strand
GGAGTCTAACACTTACAGTGCTGGGGTCTAACACTTACAGTGCTGGGGTCTAACACTTACAGTGCGGGGGTCTAACACTTACAGTGCGGGGGTCTAACACTTACAGTGCTGGGATCTAACACTTACAGTGCTGGGGTCTAACACTTATAGTGCTGGAGTCTAACACTTACAGTGCTGGAGTCTAACACTTACAATGCTGGGGTCTAACACTTACAGTGCTGGGGTCTAACACTTACAGTGCTGGGGTCTAACACTTACAGTGCTGGGGTCTAACACTTACAGTGCTTGGGTCTAACACTTACAGTGCTGGAGTCTAACACTTACAGTGCTGGGGTCTAACACTTACAGTGCTGGGGTCTAACACTTACAGTGCTGGGGTCTAACACTTACAGTGCTGGGGTCTAACACTTACAGTGCTGGGGTCTAACACTTACAGTGCTGGGGTCTAACACTTACAGTGCTGGGGTCTAACACTTACAGTGCTGGGGTCTAACACTTACAGTGCTGGGGTCTAACACTTACAGTGTTGGAGTCTAACACTTACAGTGCTGGGGTCTAACACTTACAGTGCTGGAATCTAACACTTACAGTGCTGGAGTCTAACACTTACAGTGCTGGGGTCTAACACTTACAGTGCTGGGGTCTAACACTTACAGTGCTGGGGTCTAACACTTACAGTGCTGGGGTCTAACACTTACAGTGCTGGGGTCTAACACTTACAGTGCTGGGGTCTAACACTTACAGTGCTGGGGTCTATCACTTACAGTCCTGGGGTCTAACACTTACAGTGCTGGGGTCTAACACTTACAGTGCTGGGGTCTAACACTTAAAGTGCTGGAGTCTAACACTTACAGTCCTGGGGTCTAACACTTACAGTGCTGGGGTCTAACACTTACAGTGCTGGAGTCTAACACTTACAGTGCTGGGGTCTAAGACGTACAGTGCTGGGGTCTAACACTTACAGTGCTGGGGTCTAACACTTACAGTGCTGGAGTCTAACACTTACAGTGCTGGGGTTTAACACTTACAGTGCTGGGGTCTAACACTTACAGTGCTGGGGTCTAACACTTACAGTGCTGGGGTCTAACACTTACAGTGCTGGGGTCTAACACTTACAGTGCTGGGGTTTAACACTTACAGTGCTGGGGTCTAACACTTACAGTGCTGGGGTCTAACACTTACAGTGCTGGGGTCTAACACTTACAGTGCTGGGGTCTAACACTTACAGTGCTGGGGTCTAACACTTACAGTGCTGGAGTCTAACACTTACAGTGCTGGGGTCTAACACTTACAGTGCTGGAGTCTAACACTTACAGTGCTGGGGTCTAACACTTACAGTGCTGGGGTCTAACACTTACAGTGTTGGAGTCTAACACTTACAGTGCTGGGGTCTAACACTTACAGTGCTGGAGTCTAACACTTACAGTGCTGGAGTCTAACACTTACAGTGCTGGGGTCTAACACTTATAGTGCTGGGGTCTAACACTTACACTGCGGAGGTCTAACACTTACACTGCGGGGGTCTAACACTTACAGTGCTGGAGCCAACACTTACAGTGCTGGGGTCTAACACTTACAGTGCTGGGGTCTAACACTTACAGTGCTGGAGCCAACACTTACAGTGCTGGGGTCTAACACTTACAGTGCTGGAGTCTAACACTAACAGTGCTGGAGTCTAACACTTACAGTGCTGGAGTCTAACACTTACAGTGCTGGGGTCTAACACTTACAGTGCTGGGGTCTAACACTTACAGTGCTGGGGTCTAACACTTACAGTGCTGGAGTCTAACACTTACACTGCGGGGGTCTAACACTTACAGTGCTGGAGTCTAACACTTACAGTGCTGGAGTCTAACACTTACAGTGCTGGAGTCTAACACTTACAGTGCTGGAGTCTAACACTTACAGTGCTGGGGTCTAACACTTACAGTGCTGGGGTCTAACACTTACAGTGCTGGGGTCTAACACTTACACTGCGGGGGTCTAACACTTACAGTGCTGGAGTCTAACACTTACACTGCGGGGGTCTAACACTTACAGTGCTGGGGTCTAACACTTACAGTGCTGGGGTCTAACACTTACAGTGCTGGGGTCTAACACTTACAGTGCTGGGGTCTAACACTTACAGTGCTGGGGTCTAACACTTACAGTGCTGGGGTCTAACACTTACAGTGCTGGGGTCTAACACTTACAGTGCTGGAGTCTAACACTTACAGTGCTGGAGTCTAACACTTACAGTGCTGGGGTCTAACACGTACAGTGCTGGGGTCTAACACTTACAGTGCTGGGGTCTAACACTTACAGTGCTGGAGTCTAACACTTACAGTGCTGGGATCTAACACTTATAGTGCTGGAGTCTAACACTTACAGTGCTGGGGTCTAACACTTACAGTGCTGGCTTCTAACACTTACAGTGCTGGAGTCTAACACTTACAGTGCTGGGGTCTAACACTTACAGTGCTGGGGTCTAACACTTACAGTGCTGGGGTCTAACACTTACAGTGCTGGGGTCTAACACTTACAGTGCTGGGGTCTAACACTTACAGTGCTGGGGTCTAACACTTACAGTGCTGGGGTCTAACACTTACAGTGTTGGAGTCTAACACTTACAGTGCTGGGGTCTAACACTTACAATGCTGGAGTCTAACACTTACAGTGCTGGAGTCTAACACTTACAGTGCTGGGGTCTAACACTTACAGTGCTGGGGTCTAACACTTACAGTGCTGGGGTCTAACACTTATAGTGCTGGGGTCTAACACTTACACTGCGGGGGTCTAACACTTACAGTGCTGGAGCCAACACTTACAGTGCTGGGGTCTAACTCTTACAGTGCTGGGGTCTAACACTTACAGTGCTGGAGCCAACACTTACAGTGCTGGGGTCTAACACTTACAGTGCTGGGGTCTAACACTTACAGTGCTGGAGTCTAACACTTACAGTGCTTGAGTCTAACACTTACAGTGCTGGAGTCTAACACTTACAGTGCTGGGGTCTAACACTTACAGTGCTGGGGTCTAACACTTACAGTGCTGGGGTCTAACACTTATAGTGCTGGGGTCTAACACTTACAGTGCTGGAGTCTAACACTTACAGTGCTGGGGTCTAACACTTACAGTGCTGGGGTCTAACACTTACAGTGCTGGGGTCTAACACTTACAGTGCTGGGGTCTAACACTTACAGTGCTGGGGTCTAACACTTACAGTGCTGGAGTCTAACACTTACAGTGCTGGGGTCTAACACTTACAGTGCTGGGGTCTAACACTTACAGTGCTGGGGTCTAACACTTACAGTGCTGGGGTCTAACACTTACAGTGCTGGAGTCTAACACTTACAGTGCTGGAGTCTAACACTTACAGTGCTGGGGTCTAACACTTACAGTGCTGGAGTCTAACACTTACAGTACTGGGGTCTAACACTTACAGTGCTGGAGTCTAACACTTACAGTGCTGGGGTCTAACACTTACAGTGCTGGAGTCTAACACTTACAGTACTGGGGTCTAACACTTACAGTGCTGGAGTCTAACACTTACAGTGCTGGAGTCTAACACTGACAGTGCTGGAGTCTAACACTTACAGTGCTGGGGTCTAACACTTACAGTGCTGGGGTCTAACACTTACAGTGCTGGGGTCTAACACTTACAGTGCTGGGGTCTAACACTTACAGTGCTGGGGTCTAACACTTACAGTGCTGGGGTCTAACACTTACAGTGCTGGGGTCTAACACTTACAGTGCGGGGGTCTAACACTTACAGTGCTGGAGTCTAACACTTACAGTGCTGGAGTCTAACACTTACAGTGCTGGGGTCTAACACTTACAGTGCTGGGGTCTAACACTTACAGTGCTGGGGTCTAACACTTACAGTGCTGGGGTCTAACACTTACAGTGCTGGAGCCAACACTTACAGTGCTGGGGTCTAACACTTACAGTGCTGGGGTCTAACACTTACAGTGCTGGGGTCTAACACTTACAGTGCTGGGGTCTAACACTTACAGTGCTGGGGTCTAACACTTACAGTGCTGGAGTCTAACACTTACAGTGCTGGAGTCTAATACTTACAGTGCTGGGGTCTAACACTTACAGTGCTGGGGTCTAACACTTAGAGTGCGGGGGTCTAACACTTACAGTGCTGGGGTCTAACACTTACAGTGCTGGAGTCTAACACTTACAGTACTGGGGTCTAACACTTACAGTGCTGGAGTCTAACACTTACAGTGCTGGAGTCTAACACTTACAGTGCTGGAGTCTAACACTTACAGTACTGGGGTCTAACACTTACAGTGCTGGAGTCTAACACTTACAGTGCTGGAGTCTAACACTTACAGTGCTGGAGTCTAACACTTACAGTGCTGGGGTCTAACACTTACAGTGCTGGGGTCTAACACTTACAGTGCTGGGGTCTAACACTTACAGTGCTGGGGTCTAACACTTACAGTGCTGGGGTCTAACACTTACAGTGCTGGGGTCTAACACTTACAGTGCTGGGGTCTAACACTTACAGTGCTGGGGTCTAACACTTACAGTGCTGGGGTCTAACACTTACAGTGCTGGAGTCTAACACTTACAGTGCTGGAGTCTAATACTTACAGTGCTGGGGTCTAACACTTACAGTGCTGGGGTCTAACACTTACAGTGCGGGGGTCTAACACTTACAGTGCTGGGGTCTAACACTTACAGTGCTGGGGTCTAACACTTACAGTGCTGGAGCCAACACTTACAGTGCTGGGGTCTAACACTTACAGTGCTGGAGTCTAATACTTACAGTGCTGGGGTCTAACACTTACAGTGCTGGGGTCTAACACTTACAGTGCGGGGGTCTAACACTTACAGTGCTGGGGTCTAACACTTACAGTGCGGGGGTCTAACACTTACAGTGCTGGGGTCTAACACTTACAGTGCTGGAGTCTAACACTTACAGTGCTGGGGTCTAACACTTACAGTGCTGGGGTCTAACACTTACAGTGCTGGGGTCTAACACTTACAGTGCTGGGGTCTAACACTTACAGTGCTGGAGTCTAACACTTACAGTGCTGGGGTCTAACACTTACAGTGCTGGAGTCTAACACTTACAGTGCTGGGGTCTAACACTTACAGTGCTGGGGTCTAACACTTACAGTGCTTGGGTCTAACACTTACAGTGCTGGGGTCTAACACTTACAGTGCTGGGGTTTAACACTTACAGTGCTGGGGTCTAACACTTACAGTGCTGGGGTTTAACACTTACAGTGCTGGGGTCTAACACTTACAGTGCTGGGGTCTAACACTTACAGTGCTGGAGTCTAACACTTACAGTGCTGGGGTCTAACACTTACAGTGCTTGGGTCTAACACTTACAGTGCTGGGGTCTAACACTTACAGTGCTGGGGTCTAACACTTACAGTGCTGGGGTCTAACACTTACAGTGCTGGAGTCTAACACTTACAGTGCTGGGGTCTAACACTTACACTGCTGGGGTCTAACACTTACAGTGCTGGGGTCTAACACTTACAGTGCTGGAGTCTAACACTTACAGTGCTGGGGTCTAACACTTACAGTGCTGGAGTCTAACACTTACAGTGCTGGGGTCTAACACTTACAGTGCTGGGGTCTAACACTTACAGTGCTGGAGTCTAACACTTACAGTGCTGGGGTCTAACACTTACAGTGCTGGAGTCTAACACTTACAGTGCTGGGGTCTAACACTTACAGTGCTGGGGTCTAACACTTACAGTGCTGGAGTCTAACACTTACAGTGCTGGGGTCTAACACTTACAGTGCTGGGGTCTAACACTTACAGTGCTGGGGTCTAACACTTACAGTGCTGGGGTCTAACACTTACAGTGCTGGGGTCTAACACTTACAGTGCTGGGGTCTAACACTTACAGTGCTGGGGTCTAACACTTACAGTGCTGGAGTCTAACACTTACAGTGCTGGGGTCTAACACTTACAGTGCTGGGGTCTAACACTTACAAGTCTGAATATTGAATGTAATTCTTTTATATTCACTTTCGGTCCATTTCCACTGAATCCCACTCATTTGGCTCAGTGAAGTATGACAAACTCCCCGCCTTTAAAACTCATGTGCTGGAGGGCCCAAACCGAGCGAAAACAGAATTAACGGCCAGCGTAAAATTAGCCACAAATGCCTCAAGTAATCACTTTGAGGAGCAGCCTTTTTCTGTTGTGCTTTTGTTAGGGGAAATTCCCATTAGCTGCGATCATTTCAAAACAAAGCTTCTGCTGTCAATCTGTTTTCTGAGTCAAAAATAGAAGGTAGATCTCCGTTGATATGTTTTTTTTCTGGCGGGTGTGGGTGGGGTGAAAAGTCCTTCGGTGAGTCATGGAAAGATGAAAGATTGTTTTGGGGTTTGAGATGTTTTCTTGCACATCTGCGAGTGAGGATCATCGGAGAGCATCGCAGTGCAGGAAGAGGATGGATTGATATTCACACATTTCTGCAATGCTCTGCAGGTCTCTGTTGCTCAGAAACGTCGGCGATGTATTGCCCCAGAATCTTACAGCGGGGATTCTTAACTCTAGTCCTCATGACACCCCCCAACAGGTCAGGTTTTAAAGATATCCCTGCTTCAGCACAGGTGGCTCAATTAGTGGCTCAGTCTTTGACTGAGCCACTGATTGAGCCACCTGTGCTGAAGCAGGGATATCTTTAAAACCTAACCTGTTGTTATTAGTGGCTCAGTCTTTGACTGAGCCACTGATTGAGCCACCTGTGCTGAAGCAGGGATATCTTTAAAACCTAACCTGTTGTTGGAGTCATGAGGACCCCTGGAGTTAAGAACCCTTGCCTCACAGTATCATTCTTTTTTGTATGCATTGAAGCCTAAGCATTTCTGCTTTTATTTGTATATATGCTTGAAACAAATATGGTAGACAGTCTCTCTGTCGGAATAAATACAAACAATGCCAGTGTGTGTTGGAATATATTAATTTCACTACTTCTAAGGGGAAAGTAAAACTTAACGTAGAATATTTATAATGTGTGCTTCTGATTTTCTGTAGGCTTTGGGAAGGCCTGGTGTTACACTGGGCTACACCCCATGGTCGTTTTCTTATGGTATTTACAGGGATTCACTGGGTGATTCTGTGTAGTAATGCCACCATTCATTGGGAGTGACAAGCTACTGACAACTGGCTGCTGTGCACTATATCACACTGTCACCCAGCAGTGAGAGGCCACAGGTGCCTCACGCTCTCACCTTCTGCCACCCTGCAGTGGGAGGCTAGACTTACATTGGGCACGTCTGTCTCTTTGCCTCAATGTGACACGGGACTGTTAATCATGGGCTTAATTGCCCCTTGGTCCCTCCTGTGTCTGCATTACTATGTTACCCTAAGGTAGCATCTACCACCCTAAAGAAACGTCGGCTCGTTGGGGGCTATTTTACCATCTTAAAGAAACGTCGTCTCTTGGGGGGCTATTTTACCATCCTAAAGAAACGTCGTCTCTTGGGGGGTTATTTTACCATCCTAAAGAAACGTCGTCTCTTGGGGGGCTATTTTACCATCCTAAAGAAACGTCGTCTCTTGGGGGGCTATTTTACCATCCTAAAGAAACATCGTCTCTTGAGGGGCTATTTTACCATCCTAAAGAAACGTCGTCTCTTGAGGGGCTATTTTACCATCCTAAAGAAACGTCGTCTCTTGGGGGGCTATTTTAGAGAGTTCAAATACGGCAGAATCCCTGAAAACCTGAGCACTTTCCTAGCTGACTTTGTGTGTCTGTGGATCGGCATTTATAGGGCGTATTGTAATGTGTTTTCTTGCCCGTTTGCCTGTGTTGCCCGGGGTAATGCTCATTGAACCATTCGGTGATTTACTGAAGGAAAAAGTGGTGTTTTATGGGGGTATTCCATATTGTCCCTTTCCGCAATGAAAGATGCAGAGTTGTAAATCCTTCAATACTTTATACAGTTTCACGTCTTTATTTTGCCCTTTTTTTTGTCCGGCGTCAGTTTCCTAATATTCCGAAGTGTAGCTTTATTATTTGAATACTATTAGGTCAAAGTAATGGAAGATATATGTCTGTGTGTGTGTGTGTGTGTGTGTGTGTGTGTGTGTGTGTGTGTGTGTGTGTGTGTGTGTGTGTGTGTGTGTGTGTGTGTGTGTGTGTGTACATAAATATATAATATATGTGATTATATTGATATATTATCATTTCCATAATATCAGTATTACTATTCCCTAACTAGGTTAGGCAATTATACTAAATGAGTAAATTCTCTACAAATATCCACATATAGTTGTTATCGTATATAAAATATTGATGATGGTGAATTGCTTAAGGAAAACAACACAAAATACACACGTGTCTATATATATTCTGTTTGATTTACTAACAGTGACCGCACAGCCTATTTAATAATCTGCCTTATGCTCTCACTCATGCATTATCTGTCACCCAATACAAGTGATACAAGCGCAGTGCGTTTCCTATGTACTAGAAAGCATGCCTCTGCATGTAGGTACTAACGCTAAGCACCCACTCAGTACATGGCCACCTTTGTATTTCTGTGTCTATTGCCCTCTGTGATTGGACGCACAACACCACCATTTTCTCTTGCATCTAAAGGTAAGCAAAGAAAGGTGGGGGGCCATATTGGTCCTTTCTTCTATACAGTAACAAAGGAGGGCGTAGGGACTATGATACCTCTTATTGGACCAACAAGTAGTTGATGTGTTACAAACTTTCCAACCTCTCAGGGCCCTTCATTGGGTTTGGCCATGTGGCTCTGCCATACCTGATGAAGGACCCTGATCTCAACTACTTGTTGGTCCAATAAAAGGTATCATGCCCCTTCTCCCTCCTTTGTTACTACATGGAACGGTACAAACTAATTTGGTATTAATTCCCTTGTGTGTCTGTGTCCCGACGTCACTGTGCAGTGGGAGAGTAGATTCTGTGATCCAATGACCTCTCCTACTTCTGTGTCACTGTATGAGTCTAAGTGGAATAATGATCTGCCAGTATGGAGTAAAAGCAATATTCCCCATCACACGTCCGTCTGAAGGCTGGGATGACAGGGAGGTGAGGTTTTCATAACTTTCTCCAGCTGGGCTTTGTCTGGACTGGGTTATGGCTTCTTCCCACTCTACCAGCAGTGAAAAGAAATGTGTTCTCCTTGTTTCTATGGCAGCATTTACTCACCGGGAACTCCAGTGCGAGAGAGAAAATAAGGCGAGAATAAGGCGAGCATTGAGTGACTATACAATACAAGACAGGGGGAACATCACAAAGGGCTCGCTTGTATTAAGCTGTAAATGTTTTCAACTTGGACATTCTACCTAGTTATACTTTGTTTTCCCTTTCTCAATATATATATATATATATATATATATATATATATATATATATATATATATATACACACACACACTCACGTGATTGTCATCCGGAGTGCACTCCGTCCAAGTGTCAGCAAAGCAGCACAAAGATAAAGGAAAACCGGACAGGCTCTGTCGTGAGCTGAAATGTAGTGAATACATTTCACTCAATATACATTGCATTTGCAGTGCCTCTTCCATTAATATATACATATACACACACATACACAGTGGAGATGTACTACCACTAGGCCACGCTTACGGTATAATCTGACTTGAGGAATCTAGGATAAAATCCCAGGGGTATCTCACATTAAGGGATTCTAGAAGTCACATTGCATTGTAAGAGACTGAATAGAAAACTACCCAAGTTTCAAAAAAACGTGTTGCTTTGATGCTGGGGGATGCTGAGCATCACCATGGCTGATATCCCCTCACAGAACACGTTACACGCATCAGGATGGCTGATATCCCCTCACAGTAACATGTTACACGCATCACCATGGCTGATATCCCCTCACAGTAACACGTTACACGCAGCACCATGGCTGATATCCCCTCACAGAACACGTTACACGCATCACCAAGGCTGATATCCCCTCTCAGAACAAGTTACACGCATCACCATGGCTGATATCCCCTCACAGTAACATGTTACACGCATCACCATGGCTGATATCCCCGCACAGTAACACGCATCACCATGGCTGATATCCCCGCACAGTAACACGCATCACCATGGCTGATATACCCTCACAGTAACACGCACCACCATGGATGATATCCCCTCACAGTAACACGCATCACCATGGCTGATATCCCCTCACAGAACACGTTACATGCATCACCATGTCTGATATCCCTCATATTAACACTCATCACCATGGCTGATATCCCCTCACAGAACACGTTACATGCATCACCATGTCTGATATCCCTCATATTAACACGCATCACCATGGCTGATATCCCCTCACAGAACACGTTACATGCATCACCATGTCTGATATCCCTTCATAGTAACACGCATCACCATGGCTGATATCCCCTCACAGAACACGTTACATGCATCACCATGGCTGATATTCCCTCACAGTAACACGCATCACCATGGCTGATATCTCCTCACAGTAACACGTTACATGCATCACCATGGCTGATATCCCCTCACAGTAACACGTTACACACATCACCATGGCTGACATCCCCTCAAAGTAACATGTTACACGCATCACCATGGCTAACATCCTCTCACAGTAACACGTTACACGCATCACCATGGCTGACATCCCCTCACTGTAACACGTTACATGCATCACCATGGCTAACATCCCCTCACAGTAACACGTTACACGCATCACCATGGCTGACATCCCCTCACTGTAACACGTTACATGCATCACCATGGCTGATATCCCCTCATAGTAACACGTTACATGCATCACCATGGTCCTTCCTCACAGTAACAGGTTACACGCATCACCATGGTCCTTCCTCACAGTAACACGTTACACGCATCACCATGGTCCTTCCTCACAGTAACACGTTACATGCATCACCATGGTCCTTCCTCACAGTAACACGTTACACGCATCACCATGGTCCTTCCTCACTGTAACACGTTACATGCATTACCTTGGTCCTTCCTCACAGTAACACGTTACACGCATCACCATGGTCCTTCCTCACAGTAACACGTTACATGCATCACCATGGTCCTTCCTCACAGTAACACGTTACATGCATCACCATGGTCCTTCCTCACTGTAACATGTTACATGCATCACCATGGTCCTTCCTCACAGTAACACGTTACACGCATCACCATGGTCCTTCCTCACTGTAACACGTTACATGCATCACCATGCTCCTTCCTCACAGTAACACGTTACACGCATCACCATGGTCCTTCCTCACAGTAACACGTTACATGCATCACCATGGTCCTTCCTCACAGTAACACGTTACATGCATCACCATGGTCCTTCCTCACAGTAACACGTTACATGCATCACCATGGTCCTTCCTCACTGTAACACGTTACATGCATCACCATGGTCCTTCCTCACAGTAACACGTTACACGCATCACCATGGTCCTTCCTCACAGTAACACGTTACACGCATCACCATGGTCCTTCCTCACAGTAACACGTTACACGCATTACCATGGTCCTTCCTCACAGTAACACGTTACACGCATTACCATGGTCCTTCCTCACAGTAACACGTTACACGCATCACTATGGTCCTTCCTCACAGTAACACGTTACATGCATCACCATGGTCCTTCCTCACAGTAACACGTTACACGCATCACTATGGTCCTTCCTCACAGTAACACGTTACACACATCACCATGGTCCTTCCTCACAGTAACACGTTACATGCATCACCATGGTCCTTCCTCACAGTAACACGTTACATGCATCACCATGGTCCTTCCTCACAGTAACATGTTACATGCATCACCATGGTCCTTCCTCACAGTAACACGTTACATGCATCACCATGGTCCTTCCTCACAGTAACACGTTACATGCATCACCATGGTCCTTCCTCACAGTAACACGTTACATGCATCACCATGGTCCTTCCTCACAGTAACACGTTACATGCATCACCATGGTCCTTCCTCACAGTAACACGTTACACCCATCACCATGGTCCTTCCTCACAGTAACACGTTACACGCATCACCATGGTCCTTCCTCACTGTAACACGTTACATGCATCACCATGGTCCTTCCTCACTGTAACACGTTACACCCATCACCATGGTCCTTCCTCACAGTAGTGGTTTCTCTGTTGCTTTATGGGGGGCTGAAGAACATTCCAGGCATCATCTGTAATTATTGGGGTTACTGCTTTGCCTCCTGAGTCTTTATGAGGAAGACGCTTAGGACATTTTAAGGAGCTTAGTCATAGCTTTGCCATATATACATGATGTTATACTGCTGCTTTACTTCGCCACGCTTGTGTATGACTGAGTGGAGGGGTCACAGAGCAGAGGTTAGAGGGCAGTTAATCAGCCCCATGGTTGGAGAGGTTTGGAATCCTGACTTACACATGGCAATATGGCAAGTGGGCCCTCCCCGACCTCTCTGTGACTAATGGACTCTCTCCTATATTGTAGCCAATCTTCTGTTCTGGCTCCTCGAAATGACCGTGGTTAACCTGACGTCTGCCAGGAGACTTGTGGCCACCGTAAAATATGACTAATATTTTACCTTTTCACCGACAGAGGAACCTGAAATCCATTGCAAAATAGTGTGCTCCTAGAGCTTCTGGCAGCGGAGGGGTTAAGTAAATGCAGCCTGCACCCTTTCCCTACTGGAGGTGTGTGCAGTGCAGGGAAGAGGATCAGCTGGCGTACCGCAGAGCACAGCACTGAGTTTATCGCTGGAGCTGAATGGAAGGCTGGGGTACATGTTCCTTCTGCGAGCTCGAGTTCCAATTTCCATTCCGCCACCGGAGACCAATGAAATGGCACAGAAACAAAACTCTACGGTCCATACGTTTCTCTGGATTGGAAGACTGAGTTTGTTAGGGGACCTTTGCCTGTCATTCACTGTGCCAAGGGAATAGGCTATCAAAGTATACTTTGATCCTGTAAGACTTAAGTCCATGTTGTCTCTGTCCTAATGTCACTCTATTCTGCCACACTGAAGGAATCAGGTCTCCTTTGTCTTCTGACATCAGATGGATAAACTTGATGGTCCCCAGCTCCATATCGCTGGGTTACTTAGTGTGTTAGAGAAGCTCAATGTAAAGTTTGGATTGTATGTGACAAATGCAATACCAGGCGTCAGACACACACACATGTCCATGTGGGCGAGATCTCTGGCAGCACATCAATAAGGGTGTAAGTATAATAGCTTTCTCTGTGGACAGCGGAAATTCACCAGCAGAGCTGCCGCCTGAAACATTCCCGCTTTCCCAGAAGACAAATGGAGCCCTTCTCATTCTGCAGAGAAACAACTGTGTGATCCACAGAGGTTGTAAGCTGGTCTCTGTGCGAGTACAGTAGACCAGAGTGCATACAATAAGGAAGGATCGAAGAGGCCTGGGGCAACAAGATCCTACTGCTTCCCCATCCTCACCCTCTATGACCCTCCGTAATGCCAAAGCGAACAGCAATGCACGGTCACTTCCTACATAGTCATTTATGAAAAAAAGATTAGTTCAAGCAAAATAACTTATAATGAAGTCAAGCAAATCCCCTGTAAAAAAAGCCCCTTCTTCTCTCAGCAACTCCACACCCACTCCTACTATATTTATTTATTTATATATGTATTGTTCTGAAGGACTTGTTACTCAACAAAGAAGAACCTAGAGGCATTCGGAAGAGGACAGAACCGTGGTTCCGGAAGGTGTAGGTATATAATTCTCTCGGCCCAGTGAGCGTTTCAGAGTCGGCCTGCTTTTCAAATCCTGAATGTACAAAACAGTCGCAATAAAAATAAAAATAAATCACAGGGTGAGTATAACAATAATCTGACTTCATCTGAAGTTTCATCTGATGTGAGACGGCAGATTTAAATGTATTTTGCTTCCCTCTGTCCCCATGACAGCAGTAGTATTTTATGTAGGACTTCCCCCTCATCCCTCTCTCCTGCTCTCTGGTTACTGATTGAGACCATGACCTCTGGCCCTTTAACCCTCACATCAACAAAGCCAATAATTAACGCTGCCTTTGTCCAAAAGCCTTGAGCCTCTGGAGGGTGGATTTTTTCTATGAGGACAATTTTACAGTGAATGGGGTGTTGCAACAAACGGGTCATTTCAATTTGATATATTCTTTGGTGCCATGTTTCAAACCATTCTGAAACTGAACAGGTTGTCAATCAAACGTTGTTTATTTATTTCTAAAAAAAATTAGCAGGAAGAAATACATTGAGAGGTTACATTAAATAAACAGAGGTTATGCAGTCAATTCACAGACATTTCGTGGACAGGTCGAGTTGGAAAATTGGGTGCAGGGGATAAAAGGGCTGGGGAGTTTCAGATTGCAATGGAGTAGCTTTAACATCACCAAACATCGGTGAATGGCAACAAACGGTTCACACCGTTTGGCTGCCCTTCGGCTACACCAAAGGCTGTCCGCCTTTGGGGCGACGCAGATGTAGACAGAAGATAGATACAGATACATACATACATATATATATCTGTAGTTTATCTGTTGCAATGCCCTTGCAACAAACAATATATTGGGAGAACTACAAGAAAATTGAAAATCCGCATAGCGGAACATGTAAGAAACATAGAAAAGGGTTTACAGCAACACAGTGTGTCAAAACACTTTAAAGATTTCCATGGTCAGGACCCTAAAGGTCTAAAATTTGTGGGTATCGAGAAAATTAGACCTAGCTGGAGAGGGGGTAACCCCGTGAATAAAATATCAAGACAGGAAACATACTGGATCTATGCCCTCAAAACACTAACTCCGCTAGGTCTCAATATTGACATAGACCTGGGATCTTTTTTAAGAGATTAAATAATATCTGTGTTAGATAATATCTGTGTTAAATATATGTCTTACATTGTGATCAACATACAAATCTCTAAAAAACCAAATGGATGAAATTATGATAAAATTATCCCTCTCCCAAATATAAGAATAAGATATGCATTCATATGACTATAAAGATGTGGTTAAACAACCTTTGAAAATTTAAGCTTTAACTTGTGTATAAGAATTGTTATGTATTAGTAAGATATATCTACATATGCTACTGCCCTGAATATAGTATCTCCATTAAATATGCCATGTAATAAATCATTGCCTAGCATTAGTTGGCAAATATGCAACCATTTGTGGATTTTGATATAATATATAAGTCATCATCATGTCAATTTATATCCAAAAAATACGTCGTTAAGTTTTGGTCTCAATAAAATACATTGGGCTCAAACGAAGTAACCCAAAGGTATAAAATTAATGAATGAATGTAAATACATATTATCCTATTTGAAATGCCCATATATCACACAGTGGTTACAATTAACGTAAAGAGTTTTACATTTACACCACCCCCCTATGAGTAACATATTGAAAATAAGTGGAATAATATATCCAAATTAAAAATACTTATACAAAATTGTTCAGCAAAATGTATAAGTATATAATATGGTATACAAATATATAGCCTCTCTAAAGAAGGTATTTCCAAAAAATACTTAACTATAGTGAGTCCTGTTTAAATTGAAAGACACAAATGGTTAATCAATTGTATTTAATTGCTCTTTATAAAGTTCGAATCAGAGGTTTATGTGTAATTATAATGATAACAAATATATATAGACTCTTGTAATACTTGCTTTATTCACATGTTGGTAACACACTCAAATGTACTTAAATTGCTAACATTAGGAAATAAGCTAAACCCATATAGAACACTTTCATATGTAGAACGGAATGGAGAATTCCAATCTGAGAGGTGCTTTTTGTAATTACTAATTAACTAGATAGCCAATCACGTAATGGAGGAGGGTATATCTACACAGGAATAGGGACACACAGTGAGATCAGCCCCTGACGAAGCCGAAAGGAGAAACGCGTAGGGCGTGATTTTTGGAGCATTGTGAGTGAAGACAGGACATTGGGGACACTAGCCAGCAATATCCAGCTGTCTGGCAGTGATTTGTATCGTTGTGCCTGCTCGGTACATATTTTCGCATCAGTTGGTGAGGGACGAAGACTAACACAGTGACCGGGAGATTTGGAGACGTAATCTCGCGAGGAGACGTGACGTCACCACGCCGCCGCGTGCATGCGAACAGCCACGGAGGACGGGAGCAGTGAGTGAAGCGGGGTGGTCCGCAGACCAACAAAACGGACAACAACGAAGGGGGAAAAACGCCACACCATACCCCTGAAGTAGCGTGAGTACTACTAGCACATTAGGTGCAGTCACAGAGACACACGGCCCTTAACTACGGGTTTGCAACATTTATAAGAGTACCCCGCCCTCAGAGGCTCTGGACATTACAGAGAGTGCATAAATAAATGACTCCATACCCTTGGAAGTTTGGCAATAACATCGCATGTGGTTATAAGGACATTGTGCAAGGAGTTAACTGGAACTGTGTATAAGTCCACGGATACCTACCCTTGATGAGTGTGAGAAGCTCTAAATTCTCAAACGCTTTTACCCAAACTCACAAAGTGTGAGTATTTTACTTTAATGTCTTTTTATTAATTTTACAATAAACTGTGTTACACTATGTATGTGTCCCACCTCTCTTCTTATATGTGACACTGCACACGAGGATACGGTTCCTGTAGATGACTTGTTGCTGGCTGTCCTGGATCATCATTCATCGTTCCTGATCCCAGAGTGGATACAAGGCCTGATTTTATTCTACCTGTTGTAAGTGCATATCTTACCATCCAATAGACCAATTGTTTGAACGTATTACCCTATGTTTGTCTCTTTCTTGTTTTTACTTGCGCCTAGGTCATTCTTGTTTGGATACATATATATATATATATATAAACAGAAGAACAGAGAGCGCACGTCCCATAGTGTAAAAAAGTACATTTAATATTAAAAAGAGGACAAGGGGATTAAGGACACTCACAAAAGTAAAAGAATATTAAGCAGTTTGTGATATAATCACCACCAACAGGGCAACATCGTCCTGGATCACACCATTGGATCGATATCCAATCCGGGTCACCTCCAGCAGCTCTAGATGGATTAGAACGCTGTGTCTCTGCTAGTAATGCGATTTCCAAGTGTATCAGCCTCAGATCAGCTCCATGCGCTCTCCCGCCGTAAAGTGCGCACTTGCGTGATGACGTAGTGTCGCGGTGACGTACCCTGACGCGTTTTGTCACTGCAGTGACTTTTTCAAAGGGAATACTAACATGGTGGAGGACTCTGTCTTTATAGGCGCACCCACAGAGAGGGGAGTGGTCACAGGAGCGACCAGAGGCCAATCGCCAGTGCCTATACAACAAGGCTAAGACACTGAAGATTTAGCCAATAGCAACACCCGTAACCATCCCTATATATAAAAAACAATGCATTACAAAATACAATATATTAGTAGGCATATAAACCGCAAATAAAATATAGTAATTAAAATCATATTACATATAAACGGACTAATTCACAGATAAAAATAAAAATAATTGCAACACACAAGAATAAAATACTTTACATATGTATGTGCGTGTACACGCGAGTGGACACATATGGTCATGTCCCACACGCATACACATACACAAACAATGAAGGACCCAAAATTATAATATCTATAATCAGAAAATGATAATAAAAAAATATATATATATATAAATAATAATAAAAACATGTCCATATGCATATACAAATACACATAGCCCAGGTCACCCATCATTCCATAAACGTGAAAGTACAGATAAATTCCATTTAATATATAGTGGAATATATACAAAAATGTGTAATCATGTATATAGAGGAGAAATGATCAACTCAATATACACGTGTGTGTGTGTATATATATTTTTATGTTTTATTTATTTTTATATATATATATATATATATATATATATATATCAGCACATTCATTTTGGGTTTGTCACTTAAAGATCAGAGTTAAACTGGCGTTCCAGTACTTATAATATATGATCGATAGACATATGTATATGTGTAGGTATATG
Source organism: Ascaphus truei (assembly GCF_040206685.1). Classification (NCBI taxonomy): domain Eukaryota; kingdom Metazoa; phylum Chordata; class Amphibia; order Anura; family Ascaphidae; genus Ascaphus; species Ascaphus truei. The sequence continues at coordinate 6,732,005 of NC_134490.1, read as the reverse complement.
TATACAATATAAATACATTGCAGCAGCATCGGTTTGGGAAAAAGTTAGATGTGTTGCAGGTTGTGATGTCTTTCATTGGACCCAAGTGGAAAAGATTGGAAACAAAGGATAAACACTTGCGCATTATTTCCAATAAAATATATTACAACCAGCAACATATCATGCAATGGGCATGATGTTATACAATGGTGATAAATGCCATCTGGTAAAATAATTACTTAAATCTCATTTATATAATGTCATTCAAAAGTATACATATTTTGAGCATTGCATGAATCATTCCACTGCTACCGTTAGCTGAAAGTTCAGAGTATGAACTAGTAAAAAGATCATGGAGTCAGAATCAGAGCAGGGTGTAATTTCTCTCCAGAAGGACTTGGATAGACTGGAAAATTGGGCAGGTAAATGGCAGATAAGGGTTAATACAGATACATTTAAGGTTATGCATTTGGGAAACAAGAATAAACAGGCAACTTACAAATTAAATGGGGATAAATTAGGGGAATCCTTGATGGAGAAGGATTTAGGAGTGCTTGTAGACAGCAATCTTAGCAATAGTGCCCAATGTCAGGCAGTAGCTGCAAAGGCAAACAAGATCTTATCTTGCATTAAATGGGCAATAGATGGATGGAAGGGTAGTAAACATAATGGTGCTCCTTTATAAAGCATTAGTAAGACAACACCTTTAAATATGGAGTACAGTGTTGGGCACCAATCCTTAGAAAATACATTTTTGAAACCAGAGAAAGTGCAGAGAAGAGCCACCAAATATAAAGGGGATGGACAATCTAACTTATGAGGAGAGGCTAGCTACATTAGATTTGTTTACATTATAAAAGAGGCGTCTAAGAGGGGATAGACACAAATATATTCGGAGACAATACATGGAGCTTTCAAAAGAACTATTCATCCCAAGGGCAGTACAAAGGACTCTGGGACATCCCTTAAGTTTGGAGGAAATTAGATTTCACCAACAACACAGGAAAGGGTTCTTTACAGTAAGGGCAGTTCACATTTAGAATTCATTACCCATGGAGACTGTGATGGCAGATACAATAGCTATATTCAAAAAAAGTTGGACATCTTTTTAGAAAGGAAAGGTATACAGGGATATACCAAATAAGTAAACATGAGAAGGATGTTGATCCAGGGAGAAATCTGATGGCCAATATTTTGCGTCAGGAAGGAATTTATTTTTGCCCTTATGAAATATTATTAGATCAGGGGTGCGCACACTTGGCATCATTAGATTTTTTTGGGGTGGCGCAGTGGTTGCAGAGGCCCCGCACACTTCCCAAAGGCATTTAAATTAAATGCCGGGGGACAGTGTGAGGCCTCTGCAACTTCACTTACCGTGATTCAGTCGGCTTTGGCGACGCAGCTTCAAATGATGCCGTGGGGTCACATTCTGTGATGTCACATGACCCACGGCGTCATTTGACGCTTCAGTACAGGTAAGGGGTGCGCGAGCAGGGGGGGAGAGCCGGCAAGGGGCACAAGGCAAGACGTTTGCGCACCCCCTAGATGATATTTTACTGGGGGTTTTTGTTTGCCTTCCTCTGGATAAATATACTGTAAGTACAAATATAGGATAAAGTATCTGTCGTCTAAATTTAGCATAGGTTGAACTTGATGGACTTATGTCTTTTGTCAACCTCATCTACTATGTAACTATGTAACAATGTAACTATGAGTCACATTTCACTCATCTGAAAATAACAGAAACTCTGAGGAGTTTAAAAAGAAACTAAAAATACTTGCCTGGTATGAAAAGGATATATCATACCCTCCAACTTGGCAAGTACTCTACATGTGTTTGGCTCCTATAAGGCCAGCTCTACCTATTCAACAGAAAGTTTTGTGTGTGTGGTAAGCTGTAGGTTATGGAACGTCCATAAGAATTGCTTAGAAGTGCCTCCATCAGCACGATCAAAGGACCTACAGTGGTACCCAGTGCTGTAGTCATACAAAACCCAGCGGGTACACGCTTCCTGAAGGTTCAATATTTGGGGCCTAGGATAAGGATGGTCCACAATGGCATTTGCAGTGACCCGCGTGGTCAGCCCCTTCTCGTGCCTACTCGCCAGCATCTGCAGCGAGATCGAAGGGGAGCTGGGGATGCAGAAGTGGGACAAGCTCCATTTCCGGCATGGGCAGGTGGAAGGTAGTAGGTCCAAACCAAAATACGTTTAGTTTACCGTCATTTTATTCAAGCATTTTTTATCAAACCGTCGGACGCGGGGACTTCAGTTCTAAGCTGATTTTTTTTTAGCCAGATGGTATACGCCATTATTTTCACTTTTCATTTACGCTATTCATTCTAATACCGCTGTATACCCTCCACTACAGTACTGGTGATACCTATTTATATGTGCAAAATGTTGGAGTATCGGAAATATACAACTGAAAGACAAAGGGGCCTATGCAGAGAGCAGCGCTATTTCAAAACTCGCCATTTTTTGGAGAAAATCGCGCAGAAAACAGCAGAAAATGGTGAGTTACGAAAAACGCGCCAATTTTTTTTTTCTATTTCTAAAACTCGCCTCGCGCCTGGCGAGAACCTCCATCTCGCCACTTTTAAAAATATCCTTATGCAGAGAGGCGCGAACGGCATCTAGCGGCTGTTCGCGCCAATAAAATGGCGCGATTGTCTCCTTTTTGCCTCGCCAGGAAAAGTTGGCAAGAAGCTGCCGCTCGCGGCCATAGCAAAGGAAAAAAAAAGGCGCAAATTTTTTTTAACACATTTCTGCAGCGCGCATCTCGCCAATTTAAACTCGCCACACGCATTCATGTTAAACATAGCAGAATTCGCACATTTCTGCATATGGAGAATAAAACTCTCCAAAAAAGCTACTTTTTATTAAACTCGCCATTTTTAAAATTCGCTGCTCTCTGCATAGGCCCCAAAGTATCAATGAATAGTCTGACCCTTCACTAAAAGGAATTAGCAGCAGCGCAGCTCGTCAGATAATGCTTTATTTATTCTTGCAGTCCTCTATAAATCACTGGTGTCAGTGCATGTTCAGCCCTGTTTTGCAGACAAAATCTGCTTAGATCTGCAATTCCACAGCACAGTGGCTCTAATAAAGCTCGAGGTGGTGGGAGGCTCGAACATGCCCTCGTGTGACCCACACCCACTTCCGACTTTCAGCAACAGTGTTGTCCTGAATTTAACCGTAATTGTGGTGTGAAGAATGGATGGATTCATTTGGCTTCTGATTGAAAAATGAACTCACGCAGATGAATTATAAACTAGAGCCAAACAAAACGCAAAGAACATGCAAACGCAGAGCCCAACGCTGCAATATTCACAGGACAGAAAAACAAAATGTAACGGTGCTTCCCCCACCCTCTGGGAGATTCTGCCATTACTGGTCGTGTGGTGCATGATACCTGCTGGTAACAGAAGGGCCGAGCTGTCCGCCAGTGGTAGTGGGGACACAGGATCAGGTTTCTGGGGTACATTACCCACATGGTTCTCTTGCAGTGCAGCGCTTCCATCTCCAGATAGGTGAAGATGATCTCCTACAGTTGAATTATCACCTCTCCCCCCATTAAGATCACACACTAGGCGGGAGTATAACAACAGGAACGGTTTATTCTCTTTGTCTGACAGTACGGGAACAAGGCAAATTTCTGCCCACTGCAGTCTCTGGGATGGTCAACTTGAGGATGGTCCCTGGACTACCACTACAGGTCAGGGACCCTGCAGCTGTCCTGGCTCTTCCCTGGCCCTCTAGCAGGACCAGAAGTATAGGGTATCACTCACTCTCCCCAAAGGGGAAGAGGAACAGGGTAGGCAAAGCTCCAGGCAATCCTGTGTGATCCCTGCCTCTCTCGAGGAGAAAAGGCACTACTAAATTTGGGGTGTCACTGCACGTAAGTACAACTAGGAGGAGGGCACCAGGTCTGCCCCATGATTGGACATGCTCAGGCCTGATGTCACCGCCTCCCACTGTCACTAAAGTGCAGCACCAAGGAGGGGGAAACCCCTGTGTTGACTACTGGCAGCCTGATTCTAGCAGGGGTTACTGCCAGGAGTAGGACAGGTTATTAATGTCCAAAAATAGTCTATTTGAGATCCAATTGGACCGGAACCCACAGATCCACCTCCAGTCTTGTACTTCCAAAGTAGTGACCACGACCAGATGTGACGTAATATGTGGAATCAAGCAGAAAAATAAATCATAGTGAAAACTGCTACTAAGATGGACATACATAGGGTGACCATTCGTCCCGGTTTTGCCGGGACAGTCCCTTTTTTTCTGGGCTGTCCCGGGTGACGGTCCGTCCCGGAAATGTCCCGGGTTTTGCCCCTGGTGACTGGTCCCGTGCGCGAGTGGGCGGCTGTGCGCGGGGGCGGCAGCATGAGGAGGATGCGGCAGCCGTGAGTATTTTTTTTCCCAATAGCAGGATGCCGGGGGGCGGGGCTTTAGAGTAGACGCAGGGGATTGGTTGGAGGTCAGGATACGCCAGGAGCGGGGCTTAGTATCGGGGGCGGATTGTGTGTGTGTGTGTGTGTGTTTTTTTCACCAGAAGGAAGGCTCACAGCTGGCAACTGAAACTGCCGGCAGACTGGATAAAAGCCTCACTACTTCTGGCTCCGTACAGTGGCACTACACTCACCGGTAAGCCCCATGACGCCTGTGTGTGTGTGTCCCTCCCAGTGTGTGTCTGCCCCCCTCCCAGTCTCTCTCTGTCTGTCTCTCTCTCTCTCTCTCTCTCTCTCTCTCTCTCTCTCTCTCTGTCTCTCTGTCTCTTTCTCCCTCTATCTCTGTCTCCCTCTCTCTCTGTCTCCCTCTTTCTCTCTCTGTCTCCCTCTCTCTCTCTCTCTTGGTCTCTCTCTCAGTCTCTGTCCTTTGTCTCTGTTCTCTCTGTTCTCTCTGTTCTGTTCTCTCTGTTCTGTCTCTCATCTGTCATCTGTCTCTCATCTGTCATCTGTCTCTCATCTGTCATCTGTCATCTGTCATCTGTCTGTCATCTGTCTCTCTTTCTGTCTCTCTATTTGTCTCTCTGTCTGTCTCTCTGTCTCTCTGTTCTGTCCTCACGTCTCTCTGTCTCTCTGTCACTGTCTCTGTCTCCCTGTCACTGTCTCTCTCTGTCACTGTCTCTGTCTCTCTGTCACTGTCTGTGTGTGTGTGACTGCCCCCTCCCAGTGTGTGTGTCACTGCCCCCCTCCCAGTCTGTGTGTCTGTCTGTCCCCTCCCACTGTGTGATGCCCCTCTCCCAGTGTGTGTGTGCCCCCTCCCAGTGTGTGTGTGTGTGTGTGTGTGTGTGTCCCTCCCAGTGTGTGTCTGCCCCCCTCCCAGTGTGTGTGTCACTGCCCCCCTCCCAGTCTGTGTGTCTGTCTGTCTGTCTGTCCCCTCCCACTGTGTGATGCCCCTCTCCCAGTGTGTGTGTGCCCCCTCCCAGTGTGTGTGACTGTCACCCTCCCAGTCTGTGTGTGAGTGTGTGTGACTGCCCCCCTCCCATTCTGTGTGTGTGTGTCTGCCTCCCTCCCATTCTGTGTGTGTGTGTCTGCCTCCCTCCCATTCTGTATGTGTCTGCCCCCCTCCCATTCCATGTGTGTGTTTGCCCCCCTCCCATTCTGTGTGTGTGTCTGCCCCCCCTCCCATTCTGTGTGTGTGTGACTGCCCCCCAGTCTGTGTGTGACTGCCCCCCCAGTCTGTGTGTGACTGCCCCCCCCCCAGTGTGTGTGTGACTGCCCCCTCCCAGTGTCTGTGTGTATCAGTGACAGTGTGTATACAGACACCAACCCAGTCACCCACTCACCCATGTGTCAGTCAAACGTGTCAGTCACCCAACAACGTGTCAGTCAATCACCCACCCACGTGTCAGTCAGCCACCCCCCACGTGTCAGTCACCCCCACATGTCAGTCAGTCACCCCCCACATGTCAGTCACCTAGCCACCCACGTGTCAGTCAGTCACCCACCCACGTGTCAGTCAGCCACACCCCCACGTGTCAGTCAGTCACCCACCCACGTGTCAGTCAGTCACCCACCCACATGTCAGTCAGCCACCCCCCTCCCCACGTGTCAGTCAGTCACCCACCCACGTGTCAATCAGTCAGCCACCCACGTGGCAGGCAGTCAGTCACCCAACCCAAGTGTCAGGCAGTCAAAGTGTGTCTGTCAGTCACCCACCCACCCACCCAAGTGTCAGTCAGTCACCCACCCACTCATCCAAGTGTCAGTCAGTCAAGTGTCAGTCAGTCAAGTGTCAGTCAGTCACCCACCCACCCACCCGTCAGTCACCCACCCAAGTGGTTAGTCAGTCAGTCCTCTCTGTCTGTCTCTCTCTCTGTCTCTCTGTGTCTGTCTCTCTCTCTCTCTCTCTCTCTCTCTCTCTCTCTCTCTCTCTCTCTCTCTCTCTCTCTCTCTCTCTCTCTCTGTCTCTCTGTCTCTTTCTCCCTCTATCTCTGTCTCCCTCTCTCTCTGTCTCCCTCTTTCTCTCTCTGTGTCTCCCTCTCTCTCTCTCTCTCTTGGTCTCTCTCTCAGTCTCTGTCCTTTGTCTCTGTTCTTTCTGTTCTCTCTGTTCTGTTCTCTCTGTTCTGTCTCTCATCTGTCATCTGTCTCTCATCTGTCATCTGTCTCTCATCTGTCATCTGTCATCTGTCTGTCATCTGTCTCTCTCTCTGTCTCTCTGTTTGTCTCTCTGTCTGTCTCTCTGTCTCTCTGTTCTGTCCTCACGTCTCTCTGTCTCTCTGTCACTGTCTCTGTCTCCCTGTCACTGTCTCTCTCTGTCACTGTCTCTGTCTCTCTGTCACTGTCTGTCACTGTCTCTCTCTCTCTCTCTCTCTCTCTCTCTCTCTCTCTCTCTCTCTCTCTCTCTCTCTCTCTCTCTCTCTCTCTCTCTCTCTCTCTCTCTGTCTCTCTCTCTGAGTCTCTCTCTCTCTCTCTCTCTCTCTCTCTCTGGCACTGTCTCTCTCTCTCTGGCACTGTCTCTCTGTCTCTCTGGCACTGTCTCTTTCTCTCTCTGGCACTGTCTCTCTCTCACACTGTCTCTTTCTCTGTCACTGTCACTCTCTCTCTGTCACTGTCACTCTCTCTCTCTCTCTTTCTGTCACTGTCTCTTTCTCTCTCTCTGTCACTGTCTCTGACTCTACTCTGTCACTGTGTCTCTCTCTCTCTCTGTCTCTCTGTCTCTCTGTCTCTGTCTCTCTCTCTGTCTCTGTGTCTCTCTGTCTCACTGTCTCTGTCTCTCTCTCTCTGTCTCTCTCTGTCTCACTCACTCAGTCTGTCACCCACTCTCTCTGTCTTATCTTAACTGCCGTATACCTACACCAAAATAACCTATACTGCTTTCTTCCAGATCTGACTCAAGTTTTACGCGGGAGACATCGGAAGACAGGTAAGGAACACCTCCCCTCCAGTATAGTACCTTGAGGGACTGCAGATCAGGTAAGATCCCAGGCGGGATTGCTGCTTTAGAAATTGTGAAGAGGGGGCATCCTGACACTGGTTAATGGGTTCAGAAGTCATTCACATCTGGCTTTTTTTTTGTTCGATTAGTGAGGTCATCCGACACACACACACACGTAACTATGTAACAAGGCGTAATGGTAGAAAAGTATAAGTGTAATACAATAAATAAACTGTTAATGTAAAAAAAAAATTGTGTGTCCCGGTTTTTCATTTTCATAGACATAGACATACAGTACAAACACTAGACAAACAAGAAAGACAGATACAGGCAAGGCTGACTTAAATGAAAGAGCTAATTTTAATACAACAAGTGATTATAAAATACAGTTGAGAACACAACAGCAGGCAGCTGGTCCGGTTGATCTAAAACCAAAATCCTACTCACGACAATTCAGAAGTAAATGCGCGGTGGATTATGGACATAGGAATGTAGCAGCTTGTCTACCAGTGGCGTCGGGCTGATTTGAAAACCGCTCCGGCGCTGCAACACCTCCTGGTTCGATTGTCCGTCGCTGGAGGTGTGCTTTGGGGGCAAATCCTTTTCTTACTGCTACAAAACGAATGCGCGTAACACGCACCCTTCGGGCCCCTGGCTGGGGTGAGGGGGTGCTGGCTGCTCTCTACAGCGGTCCAGGGTGAGTACCTCCCTGAATCAAAGAGGTTATTATTACATCACATCTGGTCGTGGTCACTACTTTGGAAGTACAAGACTGGAGGTGGATCTGTGTGTTCCGGTCCAATTGGATCTCAAATAGACTATTTTTGGACATTTTTAGGCGCCGGTTTGTATTTTGTTTTTTGTGTATTATTACTGACTTTGTTTTTGGGTCGGCATCTCTTGGCAGCCTTGCCTTATTATTTTAAGGGATCTAAGTGTTTATATTGTTTTACACTAATAATTATAGTTTAGTTCTTAGCGCTATTATCACCATTTTTTTTTTCTCTTTTATAGGGCAGGTTATTAACCAAAGGTGGCATGGCTACAATACATGGGGCAATCATTGTTATATGCTATCCTGACTTAGGGCTGAAGTGTACATACAGGGGCTCTGTAGAATTTGATTTGGAAATAGGGGCCTGCTTTGATACACTGTAAAGTTAACAAGCACATAGCTGAAGAGGAGTAGCCTTATTACAGAATACTGACCCGGGAGACTTCAGGCATGAGACCCAAACCTCCGCTACTAAAAACTGTACATCCTTTAGTCAAGGTTCTGTACTGTTCTACTACTGCATACACTACTGGATATCCAGCGGTGTGAACTAACAGCATATATTGTGTATATTCTTTCATTTAACTTACAATTATAGAATGTTAGGACAGATAAGGACAATGTTGTGCAAATTAGTAACAATGTCCAATGTAATATTATATATACTGTACATACATACAAATATATATTTGTATCTAACATTATATTTTCTCAACAAAGGCTCCATTGGAGCCGGAACGTGGAATCACAATAAAATAAGTATGTTTTCTTCACTATGGAGTGTCTGACTTTTTGTTCTATGCATAATACCTATTGTGTCGTGGCAGACAGCCCCAAACAATTGGCCATTATTGAACCCTTTTTGCGAGTGTCCTGTATCTTCATTTTTGTTATATATAATACAATATAAATACACAGACAAAAACCAAGGATACTACAGAGAGCAACTAACTATGTAACTAAGAAGGACACCTGAGTTTAAAGAAAACATTTGGGAGAAAGTGCCCAATGAGATCACGGCCGGACGGTCATTAGAACAAAATAGTCTAAACAACAGGAAATCACCAGAATAGTACTGCTACTGCTAGCTGACCATATGTAAACATACATAACCCTACTCAGACCAAAGGTAATAAGAAACATATGCATAAGTGGTAAAATGGTGAATGATTGAAAATACAAAAAGTCTCAATCTAAGTATGTCCTACAGGTCTATAGGTTGCAAACCCCCACAGAAGAAAGAGCATATAGTAGTTATCAAAGTTCATGAGGCAGTCGTAATACTGACCACTGAGTATGACTTCTCAATGAGTAATCTGAGCAATAGGATGTAATGCCCTGTATCAAAAGTCCAGATTCTAATCAAATAGGTAGAAAATCAAAGCAATATCCAGCCAAAGAGAATATGAAGGCCCTGGAACCGATATGAACCCTTCCTGGATAGGGGACTGGTGCTGGTTCAGCACAAAGTAGAGTCCTTATGAATAAGAATGTCCATAGTGAGGCAAGGATGTCTCCAGAAGGACGAAACGCGTAGAGTGGGTCAGACGGTGGGTCATATATTGTATTATTTATATATATTGTATATATAGAGATAGATAGTTAACTAGGGGAAGGAGCGGCTCAGTGAGTAACGACACTGATTGGCACCTGGTTCAATTCCTGGTGTCAGCTCCTTGTGACCTTGGGCAAGTCACTTTATCTCCCTGTGCCTGATATACTGTATAGGAGGGTACACAGGTATATACTATATCCCTGATGCATATACCAGGGTGATGGGCAGAAAGGTGTGTCCCCTGATATGGCTATGGTGCTGTGTCTGGCTCTGTTGAGGACTGCACTGTGTCTGTATTTCCCTGTAGAACTGAATAAGCAGCTCTGATTTCACAGAAACAAATTGCTCTCTGCCACAGAAGGGAAACTTGAGCTTCTGCTAATGTTGTGTAGTGAGAATCAGGACTAAGGAGGAGGAGGAGGTTTGCAGGAGAACAGAGAGAAGGTAGATAAATCCCAGTCCCACAAATACAAGGGAGAAGGGGCTTTACTCCAGACAAACCCAAGACACACAAGGAGAAAGCATCCATCTCTTGGTGTGTCTGAACCCTCCTGCTTCCACAAAGGCTGCTGCTCAAGCAGCATCTCTTTGGTGCTTCTGGTCTGACAAAGTTTATCAGCAGGAGGATAAAGATGGGATTACTGGAGCTGAGCATCTGATGGGAACATTTTGCTGAAGATCACATGCATTTCAATCAAGGTAAAACATTTCCATTTAAATAGAATATGTTGCGAAGAGCACGCAAGTAAAAGGTTGAGTGATGATCCATTTATTGGTAAAGTGCAGCTTCTTAGAAATATGAGAATATTTCCAAAAATAGTGTTTAACCTGTTCACAGCCAGAGGGGCCCGGCACCACATTGCTATGGAGGACCTTCTGGCAGCAAAGGGTTAAAGATGGGTTTTTATTATTATGCAGAAGATGGTGATTACATTAAACAAAGATAAACACGTCGTTTTCTATTCTTCTATATAGGAAATGGTCTGACAGATGAGGAATGATGAATAATGAATTGATCAGACAGGAATAATCACAGGAGGCAGCTGTCACTCAGGAAATCTTTTAAGAACCAGTGAATAATAATAAGGCACGGAGGGGATCTTATGGGATTTGGGGAATGTATGCTATTTTTAGTCATGTCCATTTTTTTTATTATTTTTTTTTACAAATATGAAGCAATGTATCGAACTGCGATTTTGAGACAGCAGGTTAGTTAGTCTCCCGGCTGCAAAACAGGGTCAATCCTAATGCAAGGAACAGCACCAGATTTATTTTTTAAAAATCCCATTCACACCCCAGTAATGTCCCAATTTTGCAGCCAGAAGACGCTGTTAAAATAAACACCCAGTGTCATTAACGCATTACATAGGAAATATTCCACATTGGGAAAGCAGATGAAATAGCCCATCAGGGATCATCTACAAAGTGTTAAGTAATGTGTAGTGCCTGCATTTTATGACTTGCATATAATCCGTGCAGCTGTGTATAAGACATCCCCTTAGTCTTTGTACATTTGCTGGTTTCCATGCTGCGGGTGATGAGCTTTGCATTTTCCTGTTGTTTAATCACATGTGAAAGATTGGAATGCTTCAGTGATCCCAAAGCAGGTTGCATTTAAAGGGACAGACAGCTGGACAGGAAGCGTGGAATGCCTCCTTTGTGTGGTGGGGATATAGGATTTAGCATGATTTCTGACCCACGGGACGCCTGCATATGTGCATTTATTGATTGAAACTGATACCCAAAGCTACATGAAATACTATTTGAAAATGAGTCATTCTGGTATGCCTAGTTTTACCCGCCACCTTTAGATTTGCAGATGTGCACATGAAATGTACTATTTCACTATGGATGTGTGGATGGAAAATATGTATATAATTTGACAGGTCTGGATAGGAGAAAGCTGCAGGTTTTTTTTTCTGCAAACTTCATCATATGTACTGTATGTATATCTTTATTTGTGCAGTGCCCACAGTGTGCTGAGTGCTTTGCTAATGCAATACAGGGAATTATAATACAATAAATGCAACATGCACAATCAGACAGCAGGATAGTAAATCCCTGCCCCTCAGAGATTACTATCTAAAGCAGGGTCTAAAACTCAGTCCTCAAGGGACACCAACAGGCCAGGTTGTATGGATATCCCTGCTTCAGCACAGGTGGCTCAATCGGTGGCTCAGTTGAAGACTGGGCCACTGATTGAGCTAACTGTGCTGAAGCAGAGATATCCATAAAAGCTAGCCTATTGGTTGCCCTTGAGGACTGAGTGTGAAACCCCTGATCTAAGTGATATGTCTGTTATAACAAGTCAAATGAGTAGCATTCCAAAACAGTGGCCAAGTGAATTGTATTTATTCACCCGACGTGCTTTAATATTTTATTATCATTAATGATTGGTGCGTTTACAGGTTTGAAATCTGAATTTCGTGAACTTCCAAGTTTGTTCTAACATCCGAACAAACTAGCAAAATCTGGGCCAAAGTTGCAGAAAGGCTCATCCTCAAATTTGTATTTTTGTGGGATTTTTTTTTTTTAAACTGTTCGAACTTTTCAATAAAACCGGCAAACTTTTTCAAAAAGCTCAAAAAAGTTCACCCACATTGTTTTTAGAACCAAGACACCAGTGAAAGTGCTCACCCTTAGTGCTGATAATCACACTTCTTGTATCAGCTGGCACAGTACTTTCATAAACATGCAGCGTCCAAATCCAACTGAAAATGTAGGAAGTGTATGCAATTGTGGGATGGGAGCTACTGAAAATGTATCTGGAATGAAAAAAGTTTACTTGGTCGCACAGCAGATTTATAAATATATGTATATCCATCATCATCATCATCATCATCATCGATCCACTACTGGTAGAAGCCTCTTCAATGATCTTCCAGGTACTGCGGTTGCAGCCTCTCTTCGTCATGTTGCATCAACAGATTCAGCCTCCCATCTCACTTTTGGTCGTCATCTTGGTCTTCTGATATCTCTAGGCATCCAACTCTCTCTCTCTCTCACAGAAAAGAAGCGCATGCTACATAGTGCTCAGCCGTATAAAGATGATTTACTACATTTGGTTAAAAGGAGTGGTAGGAGATGCACTCACAAGGGAAGGTCAATTAAAAGCATTGAGAGAATAATACTCATGGTCACCACAATAGAGCAGTCAGCAGGGACATCTGGGTCTGGAACGCTTAGTGTAAAGATGGAAACCTGGATTGTAGTAGATAATGTCCGGGAGCGATATCAATCACCAGCGGGCCAATGCGAGCGAGTACTGCAAACAAGAGGACTAGTGTTCCAGCCGGTAACAGCAGCAGATGCCACTATTCAAAGCGTTAAGCGCTTTAACGCACGTGGAAAATGCGGTCAACGCTTTGAATGCTGGCATCTAATGACTGCTCTGTCGTGACCATGAGTATTATTCTCTCAATGCTTTTAATTTACCTTCCCTTGTGAATGCATCTCCTACCACTTTTGATTCAATCATTTTTACACGGCTGAGCACTATGGAGCGTGCGCTTCTTTTCTTTGTCTTATAGATTTCGTTTGGATTTTGTTTCAATGCACAAAGAAGCTGCCGTAGTATTTTGGAGCACCCCCACATTTCTCAACTAAAAGGGTTTTTTTTGGGGGGGGTGGACTCTTGGACACTTGGACACTGTGCACTATATTGTATTGGAGACTTTATAACACGTCTGTTTTTTATGCATCATATCTGTGTTTTCACTTTGGCGCTGTGACCATTTGACAAAATAATTAGAAGATCTCATGCCAATTCTTGAATTGTTTTTAAGTTACCAAAAGGAAGACTGAGGTGCACAGTTTGCTTAAAATAACATACGTGTTACTAACCCAGTCCAAACTCATGCAAAATACTTGACACATTCTCACATGTTTTACAAAATGTATAGTATCAGTTGTAAGGGCAAATATGTCCTTTTTAAGCTTGATACGTAACTCCGCCTGATTAAAAGATTTGGTGCATGCTGTGGAAATAGCTATTAATTTATAGTACATTGCACATCACTATTACAGGTGCTGTTTGTTTACAATTAAGATGAATAATTAAGTCCATAATTGTATTCTTCAGGGGGGTTAACCCCATAAATCAGGATGGGAAATGGGATCTGAACATTCAGAACATATTTACTCTAATCCTGACTCTATATTTGATGTAACTCAGACAGATCTTTCCCAAGTTGTAAACATCATTTTGCAGCTGTTATTGTAAATGAAACAAGGATCTAATTAAGGCTGTTAGCTGTACATTGCTTACAGCATGATTGGGCAATAATGGAGAACAGCTTCAATTTGCTTTTAAGGTACAGACAAATTGCTTTGCATACAAATGGTTCATTCTGCTAAAAGAAGCCCTGTTCGGTATTTGAGTAACCTAATGTTGTGAAAACACATTGATCTCATGTCTTTGAGCATCCCAGGCATCTTTGATAAGAACTAAAATGAACTGGAAACCTTCCACTTGTTTTGTACAGCACTGAAGATACGAAGTCTGTAGTATATTGCTCTGCTTCACCAATATACTCCCATTCTCTCCTACAGGAACAGCAGGGGCACATACCCATTCTCCCCACCTCCTGCAGGAACACATACCCATTCCCCCCACCTCCTACAGGAACAGCAGGGGCACATACCCATTCTCCCCACCTCCTGCAGGAACAGTAGGGACACATACCCATTCCCCCCACCTCCTACAGGAACAGCGGGGACACATACCCCCCAACCCCCCACCTACAGAAACAGCGGGGACACATATCCATTCCCCCCACCTCCTGCAGGAACAGCAGGGACACATACCCATTCCACCCACCTCCTACAGGAACAACAGGGACACATACCCATTCCCCCCACCTCCTACAGGAAAAGCAGGGACACATACCCATTCCCCCCACCTCCTACAGAAACAGCAGAGACACATACCCATTCCCCCCACCTCCTACAGAAACAGCAGGGACACATACCCATTCACCCCACCTCTTGCAGGTAGAGGAGGGACACATACCCCCCCTACAGAAACAGCGGGGACACATACCCATTCCCCCACCTCCTACAGGAACAACAGGGACACATACCCATTCTCCTCACCTCCTACAGGAACAGCAGGGACACATACCCATTCCCCCCACCTCCTACAGGAACAACAGGGACACATACCCATTCCCCCCACCTCCTACAGGAACAGCAGGGACACATACCCATCCCCCCCACCTCCTACAGGAACATCGGGGACACATACCCATTCCCCCCACCTCCTACAGGAACAGCAGGGACACATACCCATTCCCCCCACCTTCTACAGGAACAGCAGGGGCACATACCCATTCCCCCCACCTCCTGCAGGAACAGCAGGGGCACATACCCATTCCCCCCACCTCCTGCAGGAACAGCAGGGACACATACCCATTCCCCTTACCTCCTGCAGGAACAGCAGGGGCACATACCCATTCCCCCCACCTCCTACAGGAACAGCAGGGACACATACCAATTCTCCCCACCTCCTACAGAAACAGCAGTGACACATACCCATTCCCCCCACCTTCTGCAGGAACAGCAGGGACACATACCCATTCTCCCCACCTTCTGCAGGAACAGCAGGGAGACATACCCATTCCACCCACCTCCTACAGGAA
The DNA here is from genome assembly GCF_040206685.1 of Ascaphus truei. NCBI lineage: Eukaryota > Metazoa > Chordata > Amphibia > Anura > Ascaphidae > Ascaphus > Ascaphus truei. The sequence continues at coordinate 6,716,672 of NC_134490.1, read as the reverse complement.
CAGCGGGGACATATACCCATCCCCCCCCCCTCCTACAGGAGCAGCGGGGACACATACCCATTCCCCCCACCTCCTACAGGAACAGCGGGGACACATACCCATTCACCCCACCTCCTACCGGAACAGCAGGGACACATACCCATTCCCCCCACCTCCTACAGGAACAGCAGGGACACATACCCATTCCCCCCACCTCCTGCAGGAACAGCGGGGACACATACCCATTCCCCCCACCTCCTACAGGAACAGCGGGGACACATACCCATTCCCCCCACCTCCTGCAGGAACAGCAGGGACACATACCCATTCCCCCCACCTCCTGCAGGAACAGCGGGGACACATACCCATTCCCCCCACCTCCTGCAGGAACAGCAGGGACACATACCCATTCTCCCCACCTCCTACAGGAACAGCAGGGACACATACCCATTCCCCCCACCTCCTGCAGGAACAGCGGGGACACATACCCATTCCCCCCACCTCCTACAGGAACAGCGGGGACACATACCCATTCCCCCCACCTCCTGCAGGGACACATACCCATTCCCCCCACCTCCTGCAGGAAGAGGAGGGACACATACTCCCCCCCCCCCCCTACAGAAACAGCAGGGACACATACTCATTCCCCCCCACCTCCTGCAGGAACAGATGGGACACATACCCATTCCCCCCACATCCTGCAGGAACAGCAGGGACACATACCCATTCCCCCCACCTCCAACAGGGACACATACCCATTCCCCCCACCTCCTACAGTAACAACAGGGACACATACCCATTCCCCCCACCTCCTACAGGAACAGCAGGGACACATACCCATTTCCCCCACCTCCTACAGGAACAGCAGGGACACATACCCAGTCCCCCCACATCCTACAGAAACAGCAGGGACACATACCCATTCACCCCACCTCTTGCAGGTAGAGGAGGGACACATACCCCCCCCCCTACAGAAACAGCAGGGACACGTACCCATTCCCCCACCTCCTACAGGAACAACAGGGACACATACCCATTCTCCTCACCTCCTACAGGAACAGCAGGGACACATACCCATTCCCGCCACCTCCTACAGGAACAGCAGGGACACATACCCATTCCTCCCACCTCCTACAGAAACAGCAGGGACACATACCCATTCCCCCCACCTCCTACAGGAACAGCAGGGACACATACCCATTCCCCCCACCTCCTACAGAAACAGCAGGGACACATACCTATTCACCCCACCTCTTGCAGGAAGAGGAGGGACACATACCCACCCCCCTTCAGAAACAGCAGAGACACATACCCATTCCCCCCACCTTCTACAGGAACAGCAGGGACACATACCCATTCCCTCCACCTCCTACAGAAACAGCAGGGACACATACCCATTCCCCCCACCTCCTACAGAAACAGCAGGGACACATACCCATTCCCCCCACCTTCTACAGGAACAGCGGGGACACATACCCATTACCCCCACCTTCTACAGGAACAGCAGGGACACATACCCATTCCCCCCACCTCCTACATGAACAGCAGGGACACATACCCATTCCCCCCACCTCTTGCAGGAAGAGGAGGGACACATACCCACCCCCCTTCAGAAACAGCAGAGACACATACCCATTCCCCCCACCTTCTACAGGAACAGCAGGGACACATACCCATTCCCTCCACCTCCTACAGAAACAGCAGGGACACATACCCATTCCCCCCACCTCCTGCAGGAACAGCAGGGACACATACCCATTCTCCCCACCTCCTACAGGAACAGCAGGGACACATACCCATTCCCCCCACCTTCTACAGGAACAGCAGGGACACATACCCATTCCCCCCACCTCCTACATGAACAGCAGGGACACATACCCATTCCCCCCACCTCCTGCAGGAACAGCAGGGACACATACATCTTGAAATTACTTATTCAGGGACAATTTTGAGAGTCTCCGGAAGACTGTTCCAGTTGTGGGGTGCACGGTAAGAGGAGGTGCGGCCGGATACTTTGCTGAACCTTGGGACTGTGAACAGTCTTTTGGAGTCAGATCTCAGATGATAAGTGCTGCATGTGGTAGGGGTGAGGAGCTTGTTCACGTTGACGGGTAGCTTGCCCAGAAAGTATTTGAAGTCAACAGAGGAAAATTTTGCTTTGCGTCTGGACTGAAGGGATATCCAATCTAGTTCTTTGAGCATTTCGCAGTGATGTGTGTTGTAATTACATTGTATGACAAAGTGGCGTATTGAGTAGAGGGTGTCTAGTTTGCTAGGGTGAGTTTGGGGGGGCTGTATTATACAGTAGATACTATGGGTACTATGCACCCATAGTAGATAATTGGCATTAGCATCTGCTGTGCGATGCGCTTTCTGACCAGCAGGCTTAGGGAGGATTTGTTCCTATAATATCAATATACAACCCAATATCAAATGGGAGTCAAACCAATTCACAGATACTTAAAACTAGTGACAGGGGCTAGAATGGTGTTAGCGTTGGTTCTGTTGTTGGTAGCTTTAGAAATGTAGCCTTAGTCCCAAATACCATCCTTACAGTTTTGTCTGTATTTAAAAACTGTTTGTTTTGGGAAATCCAATATTCAGGTCTTCAAAAATTAGTTTGAGGTACGTGTCCAAGGTCAGTGAGGCTAAGACTGTGTGCACACAGTATAACATTGTGTCATCCGCAAACGTGCTCTGAAGCTGTCTTACCAGCTGTGGATAGATCATTAATGATGACTGAAAAGAGTAGGGAACCCAGAACAGAGCCTTGCGGGACCCCTCTCACCTACCACATACCTCTCACCTCCTCCTATATACACACGAGGGACACATACTGTTCTTCTCCCCTCCTACAGAAAGGTCAGGGACACATATCTCTCATCCTTCCTCCTAAAGTATCATCGGGGAAACATATCTCTCACCCCATCGTCTTTTCGCAGAGACATTCAACATATATACCGTCCACCTCCTAGAGTAACATTAAATACTCACATCCCTCTTCTTACAGGGGCACATCCTCCTTTCCCTTTAACCCACTGATTCTCAGCTGTATAGGATCAGCCAGACTATATTTGAGCATATAATAGAATAGGAATTTGTGGGGGGAGGATCTATGTGGAAGTGTCCCAGACAGTCACACGGCAGACGTTTAGTTCCCATCATGCACCCATCTAAGTCACAATAAAAGGTAAAGAATGAAACCTTTCCCCATTCAGTAGCTTATCAGGGCTTCTCCACCGGCTGCTGCATTAAACCTACAGTATCTGAAGAGGCCAGATCAGGAAAGTGAGCAGAGTTGTGGCATGGGAGAGAGGATGCATCTGGAAGGCTGAGCAGGCAACTTCCTTCCAGCGAGACCCAGTCAGAGAAGTCAGTGATGTGCGAATCTCTGGCTGTGGCTTACACTCGGGTGGTAAGAGCCCAGCACTTACCATCACATGTCACGAGCAGGCTGGTCCATTCGCCCGGTTCAGTCTAGCCCTTGCCCCAGTGTAGTCTTGGATTTGGCGTCTCTGTTTTAAATAATGGAAATCTGTTTTAAATGGAACATGAACAGCAGCGTAAGTCCCAGACAGCATGAGCAGGAGGTTAAAACCTAGAAATGAAATCAGATCTCCCTGAAGGCACTGGGTAATCGTCTGCCATACAGTACGGGCTAGATTGAAGGAACTAGAAAAAGACAACGGTGGAATGAATGGATGGGGGGTCAAGTCTCGACATTTCTAATTAGCATGAGATCAACAGGCGATTACAGCAGAGTTCTGTTTGTAATTCTGATGCAAGTGCCCGTAGTACCTGTTATCCCCGTGTAAGAAGCCTGTCTCCACGTGGATTAGTGGATACGGTGTTCATCATGCATGGATCCTCGTGTGCACTGCAGGCTTGTTACTACTGTCACACATAAGGGGCCATTCATCGCAGGCCGAAATTGGGCAAATACGATGGATCCGGCTCTATCAAACAGAAAATCCCTTTGCTTCCACTATGTAACATCTATGATATGTGTCTATGGTATGTTTTTGATCAATCTGCTGCCTCTGTATTATACTTCTGTATAATATGATTAAAAGAATATGAGAAGCAACACATCTTCATTTTGTGGAGTGTCTGGTGGGGAGGGCTGTAGGTATCCATGTGTTTAATACACATCCTGGGGGTATGGATCAAATCCAACTGTGCCCTTAAAATACTCACCAAGGCCCTTATTAATTAAGCTTACAATATTGCCGATCGCAGCAAGATTCCAACATTGTCCGTAGTGCAGCTTAATGAATCCGGGCCTAAGGGGGTTATTCATTAAGGTGTGATAGTTCTGATTAGGATCTAACACATAAACTTCTGCTCAAGTCAATAGGCGTTTCTCTGCAGTAGTGTCTGATGGATGACCCCTTAACTGTTCAGTGTCGGACTGGGGCAACTGGTGGCCACAACGGAATGTTATTGCTTGACCTTCTGACCCCAACGCAGAGCCCTGGCCAAACCCTCCCCGCTTGTTTTTCCTCAGGTTCCACTAGCCCCGACCACTACCCCATACGTGTGCAGACCCAGACAGTAGGCGGTGTGGGGGGAATTTCCCTGGTTCCCCAATATGCCGATTTGGACCTGTAAGAAATGCATTTAAAATGTGTCTTGCAGTGCAATTGTTCAAGATGTTTCGCCTCCCCTTACACTCCTTCTACTGGTCTTGCCCTTTGAGCAGTGATTATGCTGTGAAATTAGGGAGAGCATACAGGGATCACATATTACACGGGCACATATCAACTGTTCTATGTCACTGCTGTCACTTTTTACCTGTGCCAAGTCCAAGATGCGTGCGAATCTGGTTGCCTTTCCTAGGCGCTTGATACAGATAAGCCCCAGGTCGTACCTCTGCTGTGATAGGCTTTTAACAAAAGGTTCTCAGAGAGATGCCCCTCTAACAGCACACAGGTGTACACCCGGCTCAGGTATATTAATAATGTGCATGGAATGCATCTCATTCATGGTCCCAGAGAACTCAATGGTACTGGCCTCTCCTGGTTCTGAATGGGTTAGCATGTTTCAAGCTGACGTCTGCTGAACTGGCTTTTACATTTAAGCGATTGCAGCAAATACTTAACAAATCTTCGGAGTGCAATTAAGAAGCTGCTCATTGCCCGCTGTGGAATGCTTACTTCACACATTTCTTTTTTTATTTTATTGTTTTTTTTTCCGCTTTCATATTATGCGGCGTTCTTCATTGAAATCACTTGGATGGTACCCAGACAGGCTTTTAGCAAGGTGCATGAAAGATGGATTAAAGGGAGAGAGCTCACCTAATCAACACTTTCCCTGCCACCTAATCAACACTCGCTTCCTCCTTTCAAAAATGTTTAATAGCTTTTTAGGTTTAATCTTGACGGCCTGCCCCAAATGCACAGTGGCAATTATACACGGTGTAAGTGAAAACAGAGCTATAAAACAGCTCTAAGGATATACACGGTGATGGCCAACTTTGCTGGGCTCCTCAAATATGATATATTAATATGTAATTCCAGAAATGCGGCTACAAAATAGGAAATGTCTGTAAAGTTTCAAAAGATCGAAAAGACAAGTGCACAAAAATATAATATCAATATCCATTTGATCTAAGCTAGTAGAACTGGAATTGTAGCTGTCATTTAAGGAGAATCGCTGTGTTATTGTGTTTATGTTGACCATTTCAGACTCCACAAAGGATGACACCTCATTCATCCCCAGTCCTATGTATAGACATGTGTGCGTAAGCCCTCGCGTGGGGAAGTGCTCTGCTTCTGCACAGGAAAGTTCAGTAGCGCCTGGAAGGCATTCGGATCAAAGAGGGAGATTTGCCGTTTACAGCAAACACTCACAATTATGACAACATTTTATAACATGAAGCTTCAGTCTCACTCAGCAACATATTTTCAATTTGCAATAAACTGCGTGTAAACTTTTCACGGTTTGCATTATTGTTAAAGATCTGAGAGATGTTACTGTATACTATACTGTATACAATCTGAGAGGCGTTACTGTATACAATCTTTTCAACTGTATTTCAAAGCACAGCCAAACTCAACCAGGCTACGGCGGGTAGCAAAGTGACCAAGCCCTCCACTGTACAAAATACAGCGAATATATAATACTAGCTGAGAGACCCGGCGTTGCCTGGGATGTAAATGCGTAATAGGTAGTATTATTTATAAATCGTGGAACAATAGGTGACTGTTTGTTGTAAAGGTTGGATAATAATATTGAAAAGAAAGATGGAAGAAAATGTAATACGATGTTGTATAAAAATGGTTTATTGTAACCACACCACAGTACAATGTATATTTTGTTGGCATAAGTGATGTAAAAATCTGAGTCGTGTGTCCTGCTAGGGTGTGAGGCGGCGGGTGGCGCGTGGGTTGTGAGTGCTGTGTGCGAGTGGGGGTCCTGCTAGGGTGTGAGGCGGCGGGTGGTGCGTGGGTTGTGAGTGCTGCCTGTGAGTGGGGGTCCTGCAAGGGTGTGAGGCGGCGGCTGGCGCGTGGGTTGTGAGTGCTGTCTGTGAGTGGGGGTCCTGCTAGGGTGTGAGGCGGTGGGTCAGTGATGTCGGTGCGTAGGGGCGGGAGGCAGCAGGTGTGTGTGGCGGCAGGTATGTGTCGAGTGTGGCGGGTGTCTGTTGAGTGCGTGCAGCGGCTGTGAGGCGGTGGGTGAAAGGCAGAGGCGGCCGGAGTAAGGGCGGGTGAAAGGCAGAGGCGGGGGTGGGGAGGCGGTAAGGCGGGCATGAAGGCGAAGGGCGGCGGGAAGGGGTGGAGGAGGGGGGCAAGGGGTGGAGGAGGGGGGCAAGGGGTGGAGGAGGGGGGCAAGGGGTGGAGGAGGAGGGGGGAAGGGTTAGAGGAGGGGGGGGAAGGGTTAGAGGAGGGGGGGAAGGGTTAGAGGAGGGGGGGGAGGGTTAGAGGGGGGGGGGAAGGGTTGGAGGAGGGGGGGGAAGGGTTAGAGGAGGGGGGGAAGGGTTAGAGGAGGGGGTGGAAGTGTGGGAGGGGGTGGGAGGGGAAAGGGGAAAAAGAGGTGGAGGGGGGGGGGGAAGAGGAGCGGAGGGGGGGTGGAAAGGGGAGCGGAGGGGGGGTGAAGGGGAGCGGAGGGGGGGAAGGGGAGCGGAGGGGGGGAAGGGGAGCGGGGGGGGAAGGGGAGCGGGGGCGAAGGGGAGCGGGGGGGGAAGGGGAGAAGTGGTGGGAAGGGGGAGGAGGTGGTGGGAAGGGGGAGGAGGGGGAAGGTGGTGGGAAGGGGGAGGAGGGGGGAGGTGGTGGGAAGGGGGGGAGGGGGGAGGTGGTGGGAAGGGGGGAGGGTGGAGGTGGTGGGAAGGGGGGGAGGTGGTGGGAAGGGGGGGAGGTGGTGGGAAGGGGGGGCGGTGGTGGAAAGGGGGGGGAGGTGGTGGGAAGGGGGGGAGGGGTGAGGTGGTGGGAAGGGGGAGGAGGTGGGAAGGGGGAGGCGGAGGGAAGGCGGGGGGTGGGAGGCGGGGGGAAGGCGGGGGGTGGGAGGAGTTGGGAAGGCGGGGGGTGGGAGGTGGTGGGATGGCGGGGGTGGGAGGCGGTGGGAAGGGGGGTGGGAGGCGGTGGGAAGGGGGGGGGAGGCGGTGGGAAGGGGGGGGGAGGCGGTGGGAAGGGGGGTGGGAGGCGGTGGGAGGCGGTGGGAAGGGGTGGGGGGAGGCGGTGGGAAGGGGTGGGGGGAGGCGGTGGGAAGGGGGGCTGGGAGGCGGTGGGAAGGGGGGCTGGGAGGCGGTGGGAAGGGGGGGAAGGGGGGAGGCGGTGGGAAGGGGGGGGGGGGGCGGTGGGAAGGGGGGGGAGGCGGTGGGAAGGTGGAGGGAAGGGGGGAGGCGCTGGGAAGGGGGGGGAGGCGGTGGGAAGGGGGGGGAGGCAGTGGGAAGGGGGGGGGAGGCGGTGGGAAGGGGGGGTGGAGGGGAGGTGAAGGGGAGGTGAAGGTGGGGGGGTGGAGGGGGGGGTGGAGGGGAGGTGAAGGGGGGGTGGAGGGGAGGTGAAGGGGGGGGAGTGGAAGGGAGGTGAAGGGGGGGGGGTGGAAGGGAGGTGAAGGGGGGGGGTGGAGGGGAGGTGAAGGGGGGGGTGGTGAAGGGGGGGGTGGAGGGGAGGTGAAGGGGGGGTGGAGGGGGGGAGGTAAATGGGGAGGTGAAGGGGGGTGGAAGGGAGAAGTGGAGTGAGGGGAGGTGAAAGGGGGTGGGTGAGGGGAGGTGAAGGCCGCTCACTCACCCGTCCGGCAGGTCCCACGTGGATCTGAGGCGGGAGGCAGCGTGTTGTGGCCGCTCTCCCGCTGTGTCCCGGCCGCTCGCTCGCTCCCCCGCTGACTGTAGCGGCGCCGGGGGGGGGGGGGAGGGGGTATCGGGGAGACACTGACACTGGAGGGGAGGGGGGGGGTGGAGGGGAGGTGAAGGCCGCTCACTCACCCATCCGGCAGGTCCCACGTGGATCTGAGGCGGGAGGCAGCGTGTTGTGGCCGCTCCCCCGCTGTGTCCCGGGCGCCGCCATCTTGGGCACTCGGCGCCGCGAGGCAGCCTGCCTGGCCACTGGCTGTTCCCCCGCCGGGGAGGGGTGAGTTGTAGCGCCGGGGAGGGGGGGGAATGTATATGTGTGGGGGGGGAGAGGTGGGAGATATAGAGGGGGGGTCTCGCACGGCCGCTGACACTGGGTGGGGGGGGGGCGCTGAAGGGGTAATAATAGTGTGTGTGTGTCCCGCTGACTGTAGCGGCGCCGGGGGAGGGGGGGTCGGGGTGAAAGCGCGGGAGACACGGGGAGAGGAGGAGGTGCGCGTGGGTGCTGCTAACACTGTGAGCCCCGCTAATGTATGTAACAGTGTGTGTGTCACTGTGTGTGTGTGTGTGTCCCTGTGTGTGTGTCTGTGTCCCTGTGTGTGTGTGTGTGTGTGTGTGTGTGTGTGTGTGTGTGTGTGTGTGTGTGTGTGTGTGTGTGTGTGTGTGTGTGTGTGTGTGTGTGTGTGTGTGTGTGTGTCTGTGTCCCTGTGTGTGTGTGTGTGTGTGTGTGTGTGTGTCACTGTGTCTGTGTGTGTCCCCCTGTGTGTGTGTGTGTGTGTGTGTGTGTCCCTGTGTGTGTGTGTGTGTGTGTGTGTGTGTGTGTCCCTGTGTGTGTGTGTGTGTGTGTGTGTGTGTGTGTGTGTCCCCCTGTGTGTGTCCCCCTGTGTGTGTCCCCCTGTGTGTGTGTGTGTCCCTGTGTTCCCTGTGTGTGTGTGTCCCTGTGTGTCCTTTGGCCCGTCACTCCGCCTCAGGCCAATGAGAGGTGTGCGGGGGCGGGCGGGCCAAGGGACCAATGAGATTTCCCCTAGGGACACCGGACATCCAGACAGGCAGGCAAACATACAGTGCTTTCACTAATATAGTATAAGATACTAGCTGATATACCCGGCGTTGCCCGGGATGTAAATCCGTAATAGGTAGTATTATTTATAAATCGTGGAACAATAGGTGACTATTTGTTGTAAAGGTTGGATAATAATGTTGAAAAGAAAGATAGAAGAAAATGTAATACGATGTTGTATAAAAATGGTTTATTGTAAACACACCACAGTACAATGTATATTTTGGTGACATAAGTGATGTGAAAATGTGAGGCGTGTGTCCTGCTAGGGTGTGAGCGTGTGTGAGGCGGCAGGTGGGTGTTCAGTACAGGTGGCGCGTGGGTAGTGAGTGCTGGCTGTGGGTCGGGGTCCTGCTAGGGTGTGAGGCGGCGGGTGTGTGGCGAGTGCGGGTGACAGCTGGTCAGTGATATTGTTGCATAGGGGCAGGATGCGGCAGGTGTGTGTCGAGTGTGTGGGGTGGGTGAGAGGCGGCGGGTGTGTGTCGAGTGTGGCGGGTGTCTGTTGAGTGCGTGCGGCGGCTGTGTGGCGCAGGGGTGTGAGCGGTGGGCGGGTGAAAGGCAGAAGTGCGGGTGGGCGAAAGGCAGAGGCGGGAGGGCGGACGAAAGTCGTTGAAGAAGGGGAGGTGAGGTCGGAGGGGTGGTAAGGGGGGGTGGTGAGGGGAGGTGAAGGGGGGGCGGAGGGGAGGTGAACGGGGGGCGGAGGGGAGGTCGGAGGGGAGGTGAGGAGGATGGGTGGTGAGGGGGGGTGGTGGGGGATGGTGAGGGGAGGTGAAGGAGGGGCGGAGGGGAGGTGAAGGGGGGGCGGAGGGGAGGTGAAGGGGGGTGGAGGGGAGGTGAAGGTGGAGTGGAGGGGGGGTGGAGGGGAGGTGAAGGGGGGGTGGAGGGGATGTGAAGGGGGGGAGGTGGAGGGGGGGAGGTGGAGGGGGGGTGGGGGGGAGGTGGAAGGGATGTGAAAGGGGGGAGGTGGAGGGGGGGAGGTGGAGGGGGGGTGGGGGGGAGGTGGAGGGGATGTGGAAGGGGGGGAGGTGGAGGGGGGGTGGGGGGGAGGTGGAGGGGATGTGGAAGGGAGGGGAAGTGGAGTGAGGGGAGGTGGAGGGGAGGTGAAGGGGGGTGAGGGGAGGTGAAGGGGGGTGAGGGGAGGTGAAGGGGGGTGAGGGGAGGTGAAGGCCGCTCACCCGTCCGGCCGCTCACTCACCCGTACGGAAGCTCCCACGTGGATCTGAGGCGGGAGGCAGCATGTTTTGGCCGCTCCCCCGCTGTGTCCCGGGCGCGCGCTCGCTCTGCTCCCCCGCTGACTGTAGCGGCGCCGGGGGGGGGGGGAGTGGAGGGGAAGTGAGTGAGGGGAGGTGAAGGCCGCTCACTCACCCGTCCGGCAGCTCCCTCACCCGTCCGGCAGCTCCCTCACCCGTCCGGCAGCTCCCACGTGGATCTGAGGCGGGAGGCAGTGTGTTGTGGCCGCTCCCCCGCTGTGTCCCGGGCGCTCGCTCCGCTCCCCCGCTGACTGTAGCAGCGCCGGGGGGCGTGAAAGCGCGGGAAACAGGGAGAGGCGGAGGAAGAGGCGGAGCTTCCGGGACCGGCAGGTAAGAGAGCGGGAGATGTGCTGCTAACACTGTGAGCCCCGTTAATGTATGTAACACCCCCCCCCCCTAGTGTGTGTGTGTGTGTGTGTGTGTGTGTGTGTGTGTGTGTGTGTGTGTGTGTCTCCTTCACTCCGCCTCAGGCCAATGAGAGGTGTGCGGGGGCGGGCGGGCCAAGGGAGCAATCTCATTGGCCTGGCCCAAGGTCCAATGAGATTGCCGCTAGGGACACGGGGAGGGGCACAGGGAGACACATACAGACACGGACACATAGGACACTTTCAGAAATATATAGTAAGATATGGCCTTAGGGTTCTTGGGACCCCGGGCCAGAGAGTCATTGGGGGCCCCTTAGAGGTTTGAATTTGATGACCTCTGATTTTATGGTTTTATCCTGTCGATGAAACGACAATAAAAGTATCATAATACATCCAGTGTAATTCAGATTTATTACAACTGGAGCAGCAACGTAACTACCGCTCGGGATTCCGGGGAACGTCCCGTGAGGGGGGGGGGGCCCTGGGGGGCGAAGGGAGTCTTGATCCTAATGACAGACTCTTGATGACCCCTTCCCCCCCTCAAGCGGTTACAGAAGCGCCCACACTCTTCCCCACAGCGATTAAACTGATTGCCGGGGAGAGAGTGGGGCCTATGTAACACAGCAGCCCTCCTCCATGACGTTGCAGAGTCATGTGACACTGTGTCATCATGGCGACGTGTTGCCATGGCAAGGCGCTGAGATGTGACGCGTGATGTCATGACCCCGCCAGGGGCCCCTTATGGCGAAGTTACGCTACTGAAGTGATAATTCTTTATCATTTTAAACTTTGAAAATGACCTCTCACCAGACAAAACTGTTACAAGAACAGTGAGAGTAATGCAAAGCCCTACACATACACGTGGGTGACTATCTCAGTGTTGGACTAATGAATAAACTGAAGGGTTATAAAGCTGGGACTTTTCCTTCAGGTTGCCTATATAACCTAAAACAACTCCTGATTTCAGTCAGCAAATCTTCGCCTCCCTTTTCAAGGTTATCTTCACCCATTTTAGCCAAAGATTTTACACCAAATCCATACTTCTCCTTAACCTGCACCATTTGTTTAAATCTAGTTTAGCAATTGTTTCGTCCACCCTAACATTACAGAATAGAATGCAATGATTTGCAAACATTTGGGGGGCCCCTACAGGGTGGGGCCCCTAAAGGGTGGGCCCCGGGCAGTTGCCAGGTTTGCCAGGTTTGCCTAAGGCCTTTGTTGATATTCATATATGCAGAGCCAGAGCGCGGACTGAACTTTTCATCACATATATGCATGTATGGTATCCAAACCTCTTTTATCCACCCCATTGTTACATGCCATGCACTGGCTGAGCAGCAGACAAGGATTCTGGGTAGTGGCATGCAAATGAGCAGCCAGTGGGCATATTACTTTTAGCTTCCTATCAATTTTGTACATGGATTCCCTACAGCTTCTGCTGCCTGATACATTACACAGCATTCACTACCCAGAAAGCCCCCTGAGGCAGGGGACGCCTTTCTGTTGTCTGCCTTTGTCTTAACATCTATGCTCTCTTTTGCCATACAATCTTATTGTCCTCCTTCCCACATTGTACTGCGCTACGAAATATGCCGGTGGCATACAAATAAAAGATAATAATATTAATACTTATCTGCAGCTGGAAAACCTGAAGATACAATCATGGATAATATATATATATACCACAATTAGATAACTTATTGTGGGTGAAAAAGGTGACGAAAAACCCTCCACCGTAAAGCATATAGCAAATATAAAGCATTTCCCAGAATCCCTTGCTGCAGTGGAAGTGCTGTATGCTAGGTGATAATGGCGAAAGGCAGGGTTGCAGATCTGTCCATGACATGTGAATGTGCTCACAAGTGACCTTTTTATTTGATGTGTGTGCGTGTGTGTGTATGTACTGTGTGTGTGTGTGTGTGTGTGTGTGTGTGTGTGTGTGTGTGTGTGTGTGTGTGTGTGTGTGTGTGTGTGTGTGTGTGTGTGTGTGTGTGTGTGTGTGCCATGGTATGTGTGTGTGTGTGTGTGTGTGTGTGTGTGTGTGTGTGTGTGTGTGTGTGTGTGTGTGTGTGTGTGTGTGTGTGCGCGCCATGGTATGTGTGCGTGTGTGTGTGTGTCAGAGTATGTGTTTGTGTGTGTGTGTCACAGTATGGGTGTGTGTGTGTCACATAATGTGTGTGTGTGTGTGTGTGTGTGTGTCAGAGTATGTGTTTGTGTGTGTGTGTCACAGTATGGGTGTGTGTGTGTCACATAATGTGTGTGTGTGTGTGTGTGTGTGTGTGTGTGTGTGTGTGTGTGTGTGTGTGTGTGTGTGTGTGTGTGTGTGTGTGTGTGTGTGTGTGTGTGTGTGTGTGTGTGTGTGTATATATATACTTTATATGTATATATATTTGCTTTCAAAGCACAGGAAGTTCCATCTGATATTCAATACATGCTGCTTTTGACGGTGGTAATGAAGGATTATAACTAAGTACGGTATTACAATGTTGCAGTGATTCATCTCAGTGTGAAGGGATTTCTGCTAAAAGTCACATTGGCGGCCATATTTAATAGGCCCGGCAAAAAAATAATTTGACATTTCTTTGAAATAGGAAACTGCTGGCGAATGAGTGACATGTAATTGGGCAAAAAAAAAAAAAAAGAAGAGGAAGAAGAAGATAATAGACAACTTAGAAAAAAATATTTAGTGCGGCTTAGAGTTTCAGCAGCAATCACTTCCTAGTAACCTGTTGTGTTCTCACACTGAGGAAATGTCGCAGTTATTCCAAAATTGGAGGTCACTGGGTGAATAATAAATCTTTTCTTGGAAACTGCGTGGGGTTGATTCTTTTTCAGGGGCTCCTGATTGCAGCGAGACCCCTTCCCGGCCTTAATACGCACAGTGCTGTTTTATGTCGCCGTTCTGCTGCCGGAAAACTTTGATAAATAGATCCTTCAGTGTCTGGTTTTAATCGTCCCGACAACTATTTCTTGGAAACAGAAAAACGACAGTGTTTTTGGGGGGTGGAGTGGGGGTTAAATCAAAATATCTGATCCGGAGGAAAAACAGTGCATTTGCACGTCTCCGGCAGGTTTGCAACCCCTGTCTGTCCCCATTATCACTTAGCAAACAGTGCTGCAGCCAGGGAATCTGGGTAATGACATGCAAATGAGCGCAGTGTGTCACTCTTTTCTTCGTATCCATTATAACATGGGACCCCTATAAGCATACGCCTGCCGCATTACACAGCTTTTCAGCACAGCAGGGGTTAAAGAAGTGCAGAGCCAGTAGCCCGACTCACAGACAGACGATTTAATCTTTTGGGTCTCAGCAGGAAGGGGTTGGTTGCTGGCTTTGCAATGTGAAGCTGGTTCGTGGGTATAACCAGACATTAAAAAAGTTACGGTGGGTAAAAAAATATTGGGCTGGGCCTATAGGGACCTGTAACGCCGTCTGCAGACGCTACACATCTACAGGGATAATAGTCGCCTAAGGCAGGGGTGCTCAACTCCCATCCTCGTGACCCACCAATAGGTCAAGTATTCAGGATGACACGGCTTCAGCACAATTGGCTTAATCAGTCCCTGCTTCAGCACAGGTGGCTCAATCAGTGGCTCAGTCTTTGACTGAGCCACTGATTAAGCCATCTGTGCTTAAGCTGGGATATCCTGAAAACCTGACCTGTTGGGGGGGGGGGGCTTAAGGACTGGAGTTGAGCACCCCTGGCCTAAGGTGCTCTGTGTATATTTAGCTACTTCGTCAGCACAGCTTGGTGCTAAAACAAGATGGCTGCTGCGTAAGCAAGGCGTCACCTGAGCAGGTGTGAGGCTAGTGTGTTGTGTTGTGTTGTGTGCTGTGAGAGGACTTCTCAGCTCCACTGATACATGGAGCTGCATTGACTTCTTCAGTTTCACAGAGACCGGCAAGGTAATGAACCTTAACCAATGGAGCAGCAACCTTTTAATTTCCAAATAGACAGACTCAGCTTATAATAATACCAGAGATAATTAAACTTTACAGCAGCCACTGGAGCTACGGGCAACACCGTAGCATGAACTTGCAGGTCATTAACCCTTAGATAAACATCTCACTTAAAGCTGCAGTCCCCGCTGTTTTGTTTTTATCTGAGCCACGAGGCCTCCTTGGGCTGGTCTGCATTCCCATGGCCTGGGCCGCCGGAGTGGCAGAGAGTGGCAACGTCAAAGAGAGACAGAGAGTGGCAACGTCATCTTCCAGCGGTGTCGCAGCTTTCTATTGGCTGCTGGAGCAAGTCTGCGGCCATATTGTCTTCACTTGCCCGGTCGAAATAACTAGGAAGGGGTCCGTGGAGGTCGGAAGGCCTGCGTGTCAGCTCTGCGGGACCCCTGGTGCAGGAAGTATGTAAAAAATACCCCCACCAAGAAAAAAATGGGACGGCTGCTTTATCCCAGTGCAAGCAACATATCAGTGTAAGTGTTAATAATATCGAGTTCATTTAAATACATTCACCAATTAAATATGAGTTTGAAAAGAGCATGCAAGGGGATACACTATATATATAAAATCCATACAATGTATGAATATTATATAAATAAAGATATATATATATATATATATACTGTATATACATACACACACACACACACACATATGTTTATTAGCTCTTTTAGTTTGCCTCTTCTATATTCATCGTTATTTAGCAGCTGTATTAAACTATATACTACATAATATTATTAATTGTACTGGGGCTTTGGATTGAATTACAGGAAATATATACTTATTCAGTGCCTTTATTAATTATAACATATCTGTACTAAAAATAAATATTAAATTAGGCACACAACTAACAAAGTAAAAAAAAACATATTTACATTATAAGAAAATAACATAGAAATTAGGGCCCTGAGTGATTGTTCATTTTCTTCACCTGGAATCAGTAATACTTCTTTTGAGAAATGACTCTGCCGTTCCCTCTGGGAGACCTGCGCTTTCTCCCAAACACACTCTCACCGAGCACAAAGACTCTGCTCCCCACCGTGTCATTTTCGGGCTGTAATTGCAGAGCTGCGCAGCTCTGCGAGGTTAAAAATAACCTTCTGGTGGGGGAGTGCCGGGATTTGGCATGGAGAGGGGGAGAGAAGCAGCCAACGTGCCCCGCAAAGATGCTGTTCCCATGGCGACGGGTCCTTGGAAGCGTCATGGGATGCTTAAAATCTGGGGTGCTTATAGCGAGGCTATTAACTCTTTTGTTGCCAGAGGGACCGGCAACACATTGCGAAGCAAAGGAGTTTATGTTGCTGATAGCCCCATGGAGCCGCTCTCTGAATATTGAATGGGTTTTATACTTTGTGGGTTTCTTGCCTTGAGTTGAATGACATACTTACAAAGTAGATGAGGTTGAAAAAAGACGTGCCCCTCATGTTCGAACTACACTAAATTTTAATTAAACCATTTTTAATATATGTAATCTATAAGAAAAAAGAAAAGCGCACGCTCTATAGTTCAATAAATGTAATAAACGGGTAAAATATGAAAGGGTGTGAAATGCCAACTCACAAGAAGCCAGATAATATATCGCAGTTTAGCACAGCAGTGCTGGTTACCGCATCAGATGGAAGATATGTGGAACTCCAATCTTGAGCCGTGACATGTCAAGACGGGGTCCTCTCAGATGTTGGTCCTGCCGAAAGTCCAGTAATCACCGGTCCGTGATGGAGGAGAAGAGGAACTGGAGGGGGCGGAGAAGGATGGTATCAGCCTCGTACCAAACCTACGATAGCAGAGGAACCCTCTCAATGCTCGATGTAGAGGAACAACGAGAGTTCAAGCAGTTCGAAAGAGTTTGCGTTCCATGGTGATGTCACTGTGTGACAGATAGTTGCGTCTCAGCTTTCGAACACGATGACATCTACACTGGACAGCCC
The DNA here is from genome assembly GCF_040206685.1 of Ascaphus truei. Taxonomy (NCBI): domain Eukaryota; kingdom Metazoa; phylum Chordata; class Amphibia; order Anura; family Ascaphidae; genus Ascaphus; species Ascaphus truei. Next base: position 6,699,851 of record NC_134490.1, on the reverse strand, counting down.
TGCGCATTTCGTCACTCCTACAAATATGCCTTAATCAGGTGATTAAGGTATATATATATCATCCTCTTCAGCCCTTGTCTGCCCACTGCTGGATGAAGGCCTCCCCAATGATCTCCCGGGTACTGCAGTTGCAGCTTCTCCCCTCCACGTTGCTCCAACACATTTTCTTATTTCATCCTCCCATCTTACTTTTGGTTGGGTACCATTTTTTCCAACGATGGACATTTTTCTTGCGATATGTGTGGCCCACTGCCATTTTAATTTCTTCCCCCTTGCAATAATGTCACAGACGTTAGTTTGGTTTGAAACTCATTCATTCTTTTTCCTGCCTCTTTGGGTGAGACCCAGCATGCGTCTCTCCATACTTCTTTGACTTGTCTGAAGCTTCTGAATTGTCTTCAGATTTAGGGTCCCGATTACACATCCATACATGATATATATATATATATATATATATATATATATATATATATATATATATATATATATATCATTAGCCCTTGTCGATCCACTGCTGGATGAAGGCCTAACTAATGGTCTTCCAGGTACTGCTGTTGCAAGCCTCTTTTCTCGACATTGCTCCAACAAATTTTCTATTCATGTAGATAGATAGATAGATAGATAGATAGATAGATAGATAGATAGATAGGCAAATGTATAAAACAATGAGAGTTAGGCAATACAAATAATAAAAGCCTTCTTCTGCCGTTATTGCGTTAATTATTTGCTTCATTTATTGGCATATATGGGTTTAGTTGCATTTCATTGCAACATTCATTCTTGGCCAATTTAGTTTTCCTCGGGACCCAGAATCCCTGTCCAGAATCTACTTTGTCAGAACATCAGTAGAATTTGCAATATTTCTGAAATATGTTTTTCATCCAGAACTACAGAACTTGCAGTTGTCCTTTGGTCTTTTTGGATTTTACAATTACAGGATTACTGTTTTGTGTTTAATTTACAAGCACCTATGTTCATATTCACTAACTTGTGCTACATTTTACCACCACCTAACGCCCATTCACATGGCCATGTGGTGCTATGTGTCACAGTCTCTCAGATGGCTAAAGGGGGGGGCAAAAAACAGGACCATAACTGCACATGTTTTATCCTCAAAAATCCTATTGAAAGCAACATAGGACTTTTTCTTTGATAAATCTGATGCTAAATTGTGCTCCACTTTTGCAGCTGGGACACTATGGAGATTCATACATTATACTGCGATAGTGCTGATCAGGGCACCATTGCCCAGAAACACCTATTGACATCAAAGGGAGTTTCCGTGCGATAAAACCCTAATCCCAGATTAATTAAATACCATCTTTAACAGAACCCCTTAATTTCTACTCGGTTCCCTCTGTTTTTCTAAAGATATTTGGTAAATATTTGAACCTTTTTAGACGTGGTATAAGGCCTAGTACTTGTATCTTTGTTTGTCTGTCTTAGGTTCCCTTTAAACCACATTACAGGCCACTACTTTATCAGTGGCACTTTAACCAGTTGGAACTGGGAGGATTTGGGGATATTCCGTCCGTGGAAAGTTTGGTGATTCCTAAAATGGGACCAAAATAACTCCATACGTGTCCTCCTGAGAATTCCCCTTTAGCTATCACAAGAGGATTTGCATTGCAGTTGATACATAGGTAGTTCCTCTTTCTGATCAAAGTGTGGCAATATATTGCCATTTAGAAAGGCCGCGCCCCCTCCTTTTCTTCCTCTGTATCCCCCTCTCTTTCTCGCCCCCACACCTCTCCCTGCCCCCCCCCTTGCCACTTTGCGTCCAAAACTCCCCTGTGAAATCCCGTAGTTCAAGAGATGTTAGAGAGACGTTTTCTCGTTAACCCCTTCCCTGCCAGGGTGGGTATTCTCGTCATTCATTTATAAACACGCACAATCCCAGCTCGAACCCCAGGCCCATGATATTCCCAGTTGGATGTAGCATTTGTTTTTTTTTTGTCTTTCATTTATAAGCATCAGCATCGTCTGTATCTTAGCACAATGTGGATTGCAAAACAAGAACACTGTAAAACAGCAGGATAACACACCAGACCGTCCACATGTATCTATGTACCAGGGATCTGATTCCCAAATCTTGTAGCTAATGACAAGCAGCTGACCCTTTTGTATCTCTGTCTGTGTGCCCAATAGAGGAGAGTTCCATTGTACTTCTCCAGCTCCCATTGGTTGTACCTCGGAACCGTCAGCTAGCTCGAGAAGTTGAAGGATTGATGATATATTTGCTGAACTGTCTCACGGCGAAGGCCTTGATCTCTTAGTTCAATACTGTATGTGGATGTACAGAATCAGTGCATCCCCTGTTTAAACCCTATAAACCCTATAATACAGGTGGATTTAAACCCTATAATACAGGTGATCAAGAACCCCCCCCCCACCCCCCCCAAAAACCTGTTAGGTTTTCAGGATATCCCATCTTCTGACTGAGCCACTGATTGAGCCACCTGTGCTGAAGCTGGGATATCCTGAAAACCTGACAGGTTGTTGGGGGGTCTTGAGGACTGGAGTTGAGAACCCCCACTATAATAACTTCATTCCATCATTGCCTTGCTTTGAAATAACCAGGGGACAGTGTACAGGTAACCTCTTGGGACATACTAGGCTGAGCCGTGCTGAGCCGCGCTGAGCAGATGCACTTACCCCCTGCATCTGTCAACAGCGCGGCTTTAGCAGCCGCTTCCGCATGCGTGCGGATGCGTGCAGAGGCTCAGGTATTTTGACGAGACAGGCAAATTTAAAATTTGCCGCTCAGGGAAGCGGAGGAGCGGTCACGTGACCGCTTACATCCAATGAGAGCGAGGGACTAGCCCTGCCTCCCGCCCCGCCTCCGATCCGCCTCCCGACACGCCTCCGTTCCGCCTCCGCCCCGCCTATGCACCGCCCCCAAAGCGCGCTCACTGCCTCGCCTGCCAGGACACAAAAAAGCTTCAGTTTGAGCAGGCGAGGCAGAGCAGGAGCGCTGATCAGCGCGGCCCGAGGCACCATGCCCGAAGCCTAAGTCATCACTGTCAGGCTGATCTGGGTCATTGCTTTTTATGTAATGAGAAAGGGATTCTTTTTTTAAAGACCATCCTATTTGCTGTTCTTACAGCGTTCGTTATTATTATTACGATTATCGTTTATTTATCAAGCGCCAACATATTCCGCCGCTCGGTACAATGAGGGAACAGCATGAGATCAATGACATAATATGAATAAACCGTGGTCTTTTTGAAACTAGTAAATAATGAGACTTTACTCCAGTGTTTAACCCCTTCCCTGACAGAGGCGTCTGTGGCACATTGCATCAGGTTGCTGTATAAAGTGGCGCAGTGCTTTCCTTGCAGGGCCGTTGCTGCAAACGCTGCATCCTTTTCGATGCCCTAATCTGCACAGCCTTCAGCAGCTGGCAGCGCAATATCTGATAATATGTACTTATTTTATTTGTACACGTGACATGTGGGCGCTATCTTTGAAGGACAATCCTCCTGTGCTGTTTTCATGCTCGGGCTGAGAAACTGCAAACTCCTAGTGACTCAGCTTTGGAAAATACAACATGGCTGTTACTAATAATGTGACTCAATTAGCACGTTGTTGTAATTCAGTATTTAGTGCACAGACCACTGTGCTGTCAATTCAAGCATCACATTTTATAATGCAGAGAATGTCAGTGAGTCACTAACCCCTGCGGTGCCAAAGCATGCACTGGCACTGAATCAGTTAAATTCTACTCTGTGTATTCGGTTTTGCAAGGCTCCCTGCAAGCTTTAAATTGTTACTATTTCTTAATACTATTCATAATTATTTTATTTTCTATGCATCCCTACAAAGCCACAGCCATATACCCATTACTATACAGCAGAGAGGATACATACAGTTTAGGATACAGCCAAATGTAGACAATTGAGAATATCAGAAACCTCAAATACATCACAGGTTTTTGAGACATGAAAGTGTCACAAAAGGTAGAAGGGAGTGCCTGCGCCCAGGAGCTTACAATCCAGTGCTAGACATATAAATACTGTAGGAATAAATAAGTGCATTAGTCATCTTGTTCATGGCACAGGGAATACTGTAAGTGCATTTTTTGAGATGGTAAATCATGTATCCTGATGTGGAACCTTTTCATTCTAAAGGGACATCTGGCGTCTTATTCTGCCAGTTTCTATCATGACTTTGGTAAGTGTCTGAGATCAGTTGGCCGCGTTTGTTGTAGCTAAAACGTATGGTATAATTCAATGACAGATCCTCGAGTAAGTGGCATAACTGATTTAGCTGTAGTGGTGGAATTCAGCGATGTTATTTCATTGCGTGTAAGGATGTCAAACATTTTCTCACATGGGATTATCCAACATCCGTCCAGCTTAACTCATCAAAAAGTTTCAACGTTACAAGTGTTGGAGTCATAAGTCCTGACCCAGTTGTATTATGCAGCTGGACACGTGTTCATCCATTAAGTATCTTTGGTATTGTCACAATAGCTTTCAACAGTCAATTCTGGCTATGCCAGTGGACAGGCCCATTATTCTTTATCAGCCAAAGTGACCGTCTGGCCGTTTTTCATTAAAACATCCACATGCACCTCAATACAGGTTTTGGGGCCCAACTCGTCCTGAATGGCCATTCCTGCAGATATAGAATACGGCCGTATGTACATTTAGGCCAAGAAAAATCTGTAAAAGAGCTTGTTTTAAAGTTGTCATCTTCTAAAGACCCAAAATCGGTGCGATATGGGGCATTCTGATGCCAAAAAAAAAGCAATTTTCATGGAAATTTGCTGATTTCAATGAGTGAGACTCAACTGAAGTCTTTGACACATCTGATGGTAAAAATGAGTGCGATAGATTTGGAATAAATGAGATTTGGTGTAAATCAGCTAGTCTTGGCTGCTGGCGTAGGTTACGGGTACCTCAATATTATATTCTTACATTTATGTCACAGTCAAAATACAAGTAATAATCAGGTGGAGAAGCAAGCAGGGAAATGTCATTCCCCTTTTATGATTGTGTCACTTCTGGAGTTAACTACAATTGCATTTATTTGGTCTAAATTATCCTAAAGCTGCCCATGGAATTGACTGGAAGAAATGTATGATATTTCATTTGTCCAGAGGTCAGCACACGGATGCCACTCATGCTGGGAACCCTGACTATGGCTGGGTGCTGCTGCTGCTTTCTGCAGTATCAGGGGGAGGGGAATCTTCCACTTGTCCAACCTGTTGTACTAACATGAGTTTCCAAAAAAGGCAGAGGGCGGGCCCAGCAAGGATTACAGCAGCAGCAGCTACAAAGAAGCCAGCCTGGCGTGTGGGGTTTCAATGTAACTGGGCGAGAGGCAGAGAGCTGAGCTCTCAGATCCCGTCACAGCCAGGAGGGGGCTTCACCCTGCTAGGAAGCGATTCATACCCAGCCTGGCGGGAAGGCAGACAGCACAGCCTGCGGACCCCTCTCCCCCTGTATCCCGGGATCACTCCTCTTTCTGTGCATGGTGCAGAAGATGAGGGTAAGGAAGGGGGAGCTGCTCTCCCCGGGCTATCATTCCGTGCGCAGGGGGAGGGCATGTGGAGAGCTGGGAGGGCATGTGCAGAGCTGGGAGGGATGGGGGGCATGGGCAGAGCTGGGAGGGATGGGGGGCAGCGGGTAATACAAATGGGGTCTGTTATCGTGACATGCTGCTGTCCTGTCGCGTTCCTTCTGCATACTGTATGTCACTGGGAGAGAGCAATATGGAGTTGGTATTACCTCTTTCTAGTAAAGGGGGCTGCAGCGCGCGTGGGTTAACCCCTTAGCTGCTAAAGGATGTGTCAGGTACTTTCTGAAAACATATATTTAGATTTTTTTTAAAAAATTAATATAGCCCAGAGAAAAAAAGATACCCTGTGAGTTACCCCTTACTCATGGAGGACTTTGTTCTTTTGAAAAAAAATCCATTTAATTGTTTATACCTGGGAGAAAAAAAGTGTATATGTATAAATATATAAATATGTGTGTGTGTGTGTGTGTGGGTGTATATATGTATAATTATTAATATATATATATTGATTACACACCACTAATGCCAGCAATCCTTTGCTTGCCAGCTGCACATACTGTATATTTGCTGCCCCTCTGGCAGATTCTGCACACAGCTCTCTGGAAAGAGTACCACAGTCTTCCTCTCCGGGGCACAGAGGTGCCAGGTCCAGTCCCTGTGTTATGGATGCTGTTTGGGGTTTGCACTTGCTGCCTGTCGGAGTTGCCCTTGAGTTTATGATGCTAAGTACAGGTGCTTGGGAGGTGCTTTTATTTGCTCTGGTTTTGAGCTGCGGAATGTCCCTTTATCTCCCAGCCTGACCGCAGTCAGGGCTATTTCCACTGTTCATGTGGGTTTTCAGGACTTTCTCTCTGCAATAAGGACATGCAGAATGGGAGGTTTGTTTTCAACGCTGCATTGATTCTGTTCGGTTTTTTGATGTTGACATTTCGGGGGTTCTCTATAATATAATAATTATCTCCTGGCTGCAAAACTGGTGGAACCGAGACTGACATTGGTGAAAGAGAAAACATCTGTTGTGTGCTTTGGAAAAGTAATGTGTTGTACGTATATTGATACCAAATAATATCATCACATAATTCTACTTCTGATACAAAGTATGGCTTAATTAGCCCTGCCATACAGACATTTATGGGGTTGATTTCTACATGGTTCATGGTAGGACAGTGTCGATAGCTGTAATAACTAGACAACTCAGATAATGCATTATTGGGCCCACCAACAATATATATATATATTTATATATATATATATATATATATATATATATATATATATATATATATATATATATATATATAATCAAAAACTAAATAGATGATACCGTTCTGTGGCTAACGAAATGCTTTTATTTGTGCGAGCTTTCGAGATACACTGATCTCTTCTTCCGGCGATGTTACAATGAATGAAGCAAGCAAAAGGTGTATATATACACTCACACACACACACACACACACACACACACACACACACACACACATATATATACATACATATATATATATATATATATATATATATATATATATATCAGGTACTGCGATTTAAAAAGCCTCTCTTCTCCATGCTGTTCAAAAAAAAATCTGATGTAATCCTCATCTTACTTTTGGTTGTTGTCTTGGTTTTTTGATATTCATTGGAATCCAGTTGAGAGCCACCTTTGTCCAACTATGGTAATTTCTTCTTGTGATATGTCTGGCCCACTACCATTTAAAAATTTTTCACACGTTTGATGATATCACAGACTTGTTTCATTTGAACCCATTCATTCTTTTCCATTGCTCTTTGGGCGATACCCAACACACATCTCTCCATACTAATTTTGTGCGCTCTGAAGTTTTTTTTCATTATCTCCACATTTAAGCTCCAAGTTTAACATCCGTACGCAAGCACGGGCAGAATACACTGGTCGAACACTTTCTTCTGGAGGTGCAGTGGAAGGTACCCTTGAAAGACTGTCTAGTTTCTTCCAAACGTGCTACGTCCCATCTTCATTCTCCTATTGGTTTAATTCCAATGGTTCTCATCCAATCATACTTGCTGACCATCGTTTTTGACTTTTATAGCTGTATTCCATTTATTTAGATCTTTGCAGAGTTCAGACATTTGTTGAACATCACTTTGCTCTTGCTGAGATTCATATAGAGGCCCACCATCTTACGTTCTATGCCAAGTTCTCTGATTTTATTGCTGGAGGTCTTCTGGATTTATGGCAAAAATAACAATATTGTCTCCAAATAATAAGTGACTCAAGTATTCACTGTTGATTTTGATTTTATTTTTCTTCCCAATTAAATGTCGAACATCTCTTCCTGTTGCTTTGAAACGTTTGCTGACAGGATGTCTCCCTGTCGCACTCCCTTGCTGAACTTCATCTTGCTTGTATCATCATGGAATATAATGGTTGAGGTGGCATTCTCGTAAATGTTCATTGTAATATCAATGTACACTTCTTCGAAACTTTGTCTTATTACATTTAAAACAGCAGAGTCATATTGTATATTTAATTCAATCTACAGATCCAGCAAGTTGGTTACCACTTGTAGCAGCAGTGGTATTTATGAGTGTTTTTATTACATAAACAGGGTTTATTCATTCTTGACTCAAATTAGGCTCTAGTGAAATCAGACATAAACCACTATTTATTCATATAGGTGGTGTAGCAGCATTTTCACAGCAGAAGTGTATTGTGAGTTTTGTTCAGTAGGACTAGATCATACAGTACCATGATACTTTGGCTCTGAAGATCCCATGCTGGCAGCCAACAGGGAATCCACAACATGCAACCCAAAGAAAAGTCCTTAAAAAAAAGCTTCCTCCCCTTTATCGGTATTAAGAACATTCTTTGCTCTTGTGTAAAGAATTCTTCATTACAGTTAGAGATGGTCGGATTTGTGTCCCCTCAGATCGTCCGGTTCCTTTGGTCCGCGGATTTCTGCGAATCCGTCTCAAAAAGGGCGATCTTGTCTTTTGCGGATTTTTAATTTTTTTTTATCACCGACAATACTAATTACAGGCGTGTTCACAGAAAAATAAAAAGGGTTGTGTGTGTGTGTGTGTGTGTGTGTGGCAAGCACGCGCATTGTAAGTTAAACTTCTTTGTGGTGTGTCACTGAAATTGCATTTTGATGTTTTTGATTGAATTAAAGTCTTTTGAGAGTATAATTACAATTTCAGTGACAAAACACAAAGAAGTTTCACTTAAATTGCACGTGCTCGCCACACACACAATGTTTTTTTATCACAAACAATACAATCCGCGGATTCCACAATCCGTTGGAGGATTTGATCCAATCCGCGGAATTAGAAAACCACTGGTGGATTTTAAGAGTGCAATCCACGCAACTGGATTCTTAAAATCCACCAGTGGCTTGCTAAATCCACGGATTGGATTGGTGAAATTCTCCAGCAGATTGCGGATTCCGGGGATTGTATTGTTAAACTTCACCAGCAGATTGTATCCAATGGCGGTTATGGATTAATCCGCACAAATTGAAACTGGAACAATCCGTCTACAGATTTTACACCGCGGAATGGATTTTGAATGGAAAGCTCGGAAAATGCCGCAAAACTGATTTTGACAGTTTTGCCCATCGCTAATTAGTCACCACCAACAGTGACACAATTAACACAGTAATTGTGTTAATCATAGACACTTTAGAATGCAGTAACATATTCATTATAATCCAATTAAAACGACACTCATGTTAGACATTTTGAAAGGTGAGGGGGGGTGGAAACTGAGAAATATTTTTAAAAAAATGATGGTTAGTTGGCAAATTTATCTCTCAAAGATCTAGAGAACACTCTGTTCCAACCCAATCTAAGTTGCACAATCAGAAACCTTACTGAGATAAATGAGACGGATAATACTGCTGACAGAAACCACGTTTGATTTGGGCAACACGAGGGTAGAATGTAACTTCAGCTCAGCTGAATGACGCATGTTTCATTACCTGGCTTGGGAATTGGAGATGCACTCTAATGATTAGGAGACAAGTCAGCGTCTCCTCTCTGCTCCTACTAATAACTCAGTTTGTGTTATACTGTAGCAGATAATGCATCTTTAATTTGCAGATCTGTGCTGTGCTTGCACATGGCTGCCCAGGAAAGGGTCGGAGTGACCTTATATACTGTTATATTGAGCGACATCTCCGCTCTGTCTGGATATTATGCAGGAGAGATGGGGTGAGCCATGCTCTTTGCAGTCTGTGGTTGCAGTTACTTCAGGTGGTTCTTGCAGCGTTTCAGTGCTGACCTTTGTTCCTTTCACTTGCCTTGTTTTACAAAGGAGGGATCATGCTGAGTCCTGGCTTAAAGGGAGAGAGAAGGCTGCTGCAGGAGCTGCTTTGATTTGTGCTTTGAGAGGAGGTTGTTTCCAGTACAAGTATAAACCTCGAGTTTGGCTGTGCATGGGTAACATACAAATTAGTGGCGGATAAGGAAAAATGGACCCACTTTGTCTGTTCATCAGAACATACATCCGGCACAATCCTTTCCATGGCCTGCTTTTTCCCTTTCACCTCTGCTCGTTTTGTTCCCTAAACCTCACTCCAAAGCTCCCATTCTCTTTTCCAAACGTCAAACTTTTTTAAATTATTTCCCTATAATCTCTGCTGAAAAGCTTTTCCATCCCAGAATGTACAGGCATACCTCGCATTAACGTACGCAATGGGTCCAGAGCATGTATGTAAAGCAAAAATGTACTTAAAGTGAAGCACTACCTTTTTGTCCACTTATCGATGCATGTACTGTACTGCAATCGTCATATACGTGTATCACTGATATAAATAACGCATGTGTAACAGGCTCTAGTCTCCCCGCTTGCGCACAGGTTCGGTACAGGTAGGGAGCCGATATTGCTGTTCAGGACGTGCTGACAGGCGCATGCGTGAGTTTTCCTATTGGGCGATATGTCCTTACTCGCGAGTGTACTTAAAGTGAGTGTCCTTAAACCGGGGTATGCCTGTATTCCCTCCCCTCCCCCCCCCCCCACCCAATCATTTCACAGGTTTGTTTAATGCCCCGTTTTGAGACACACTTTTTTTTGTGTTTCTTTCTCTAGGGCTTTGGGCTCAAACCCTAAACCTTTTATATTTTCCTTTTCCATCTGACCATACCCCCTGTATTTTATTTCAGTTAATGTTATCTACTGGACGAAGAATCTTGTTGAAGAACCTAATATGATCCATTAGTGCTTTAAATGTCAAAGTTATAGAAATGACTAGGATTTTAAATTGTGAGAGACCCACTTACTGTACAGGTATAGTTTACCTTCACCCTAATTTACCTGAAACTGAGGAGGGGGCAGGAAGGTACCAGCTGTACTAAATAGGCCCAGATTCAAAATCCTATGCCCGTTACTGTGTTGCATTTCTGATCTGGTTACTTAAATAAATACTACATGTATCACTAAGTCACCTGGACTGCCGGCTATTCATATTTTTCTTTACTGTGTTACACCATTCAATGTGGTTGTGTTTAAATTATGACACTAATTTGCATGATTTTACCCCAATAAAACAATAAAACCCTTAATGGAATTGTGGTTTCACCACAATGCACTATTCAGTAGCTCACATGTAAACAGTGGCGTGTGTGTGTGTGTGTGTGTGTGTGTGTGTGTGTGTGTGTGTGTGTGTGTGTGTGGTGTCTGTGTGTTTTACAGCCTTAAATACATTTCAACTCACTGCTTGTGAAACAGTCTTGGATATTTAACCCTTACAGAGGGATGAGCGGTGCAGTATGGACATTTCACCACATACAGCCAAGCTCATCATTTTGAAATCAGCTAAAACAGGAGTCCTCAGATCTCCCCCCCCCCCCCCCTCATCTTCCAACAGGTGAAGTTTTAAGGATATCCCAGCTTCAGCACAGTGGCTCAGTCAAAGATTGAGCCACCTGTGCTGAAGCATGGACTGATTGGGCCACTGTGCTGAAGCAGGGATATCCTTTAAAAGCTGACCCGTTGGGGGGGCTTGGGGGCTGGAGTTGAGCATCCCTGCTCTAGTCCTTACTGCAGATGTGTAATAACATGCTCAGTAAATGTTTCCAATTTTTAGCGGGTATAAAAGTTGTGGAAATAACAAATTGTCGTATGTGCTTCATATTCAGACAGTGACTTGTACTCCAAAACTATTCACTTCTATATTACATACATATGTTTTATCCCTCTGTGTCCACCCTTACAGTGATCATATATTTCTTAGTGCATAAAAGTACCATAGTTGAGCAAGATCCTATTTGCCTGCAGAATTTTTCTTGGTCACACATCCCTAGTCCTCAATCCCACCAGCGGCCTGTAACCCACCATCCTATAGAAAGCCCTAATGTGACGTGACGACTTTGACGTGAGTTTGAGGGCAATGAAAATGGGACTTGAAATAGGAATCGGCATTGCATGCATTGTGAGAGCCTGCTGGACCACACTCGCTTTTCTCTTTGCTCTGCTAATATACTGTACAGTACAGCACATTTTCAGGAGAAGGTACATTTTCCTGCCCCCAAATGGTGCTCCTTTAACCACAAGGTTAGATGGATTATCACCAGGTGACTAGTTCTATTTAGAATATGGCACTTCTGCTTCACCACGTAGTCTCCGCAGACCGTGAGCCCGTATTGCCTGCGGGTTACTAAGTTACCTGGCTGGGCGTCAGGTGGGATCTGGCTGCGAGCTCCCTGCTGCCCAGTGGCAGGGATGTGAGATGTACATTCCGTGTGATTAATGAGGACACGCGGTGTGCTTGTACTGAGCTATGTTTGTATGTGATCATGCTTCATGTCATAACACAGGCGTTCGTCAGAGAGCCTGGCCGTCCCATTCCAGGCGTGCTTTACATTGGGTGTTTAAAGGTCCATCAGGACACGTTGTTTTTAGAGGTAAGGAATGCTGAAATCCAGTGGAGCGTTCCCCAGAGAGCAGACTGAGGAACAACATGTCACTCTGTGTTAGTCCTTTGCCGGACACACTGCAGCCAACCCTGTTGTATTTGTATTTGTTCAATATTTTTTCCCCCCACAAATTGAAAACTAGATTGGGGTGGTGGGTGTCACCTCTGAGCTAAAACTTGACATCTAAGGCTGGATATCTTTTTAGATGGGAAAGGTATACAGGGATATACCAAATAAGTATACATGGGAAGGATGTTGATCCAGGGATTAATCCGATTGCCAATTCTTGGAGTCAGAAAGGAATTAATTTTTCCCCTTAATGGGGTTTTTTGTTTGCCTGGATCAATAAGTAAGTATAGATATAGGATAAAGTATCTGTTGTCTAAATTTAGCATAGGTTGAACTTGATGGACCTACATCTTTTTTCAACCTCATCTACTATGTAACTATGTAAGTGTGTAACTATGTGATATTTCTAGCTTTGGGGACGCTCGCCCTTCCAGTTCCTGAGATATTTGTAGGTTTTTTTTTCATGATGAGGCCACGTTGTAGTGGGGGGCATCTCTGGGTTGGGGGTGTTACTGGGGCTTTCCTCCAGTAATACTGCATGTTCTGACCCTTTCTTCTCTCTTTCTGTCCCCAAATATGAATATCAACTAAAATAAAGTCAAACAAATCAATCTAAATGTCGCTCAGTAGGGCCAAGTCCAATCCTCAAGGGCCACCAACAGGTCAGGTATTGGGGATATCACTGCTTCAGCACAGGTGGGTCAATCTGATTGAACCAGCTGTGCTGAAGCAGGGATATTCTTAAAGCCTGACCTGTTGGCCACCCCTGCTCTATGTAGAATACAGAATCCCAATTATTGTCACTGCCAATACTTATTTCTTAGTGTACAACTGCCCTACCTGCCCCTGCCTGCCCCTGCTGTCCTGTAACAGCCATTATAAGAGAAACTCCTTCTCTGGGAAAGGCCCTCCCCTGGTTGTTGTTACTGTGGTTTGATGGAAGGGTACCTGTTTTTCTATAGGCAGAAAGATGGTTTTCGGTGGCCGGAAGTGTTTCAGAATCATTGACATACGGTGACATGCTCATTCATCCATAAAAACAAGATATGCCTCTCTGGCGACCACATGCGACCACCAGGTACCCCATTTTGCATTTGCGGTTCCTCGCGTGCGGAATCGGTGGGTTTTCCTCACCATGAAAGTGACTGAGCTCCAGAAATGTCTGTCTCTGATCACTGACCCTTCACAGATAGTTATTGGTTTGGAGCCTTTAGTATTACATTTTGGATGCTCACCGTTTGAAGGACACCAATAAAAAGAAACGCTGGAGAATACTGGGTTGGTATATTTGGATTTGTACTTGTAACAATGAATTTCTATACTGTACGTGTTGCTTACAGTACCATATAGATGAGGCGTTTAAGAGGCATTTCATATACATTGACAATGCCACGTTCAGGGTGATTAACCCCTTTGTTCCTGGTGGAACGAGCATTACACTGTGTAAAAGATGTTAGACACCTAATAAGATTGCAAGCTCCTCGCTGCAGGGACTCCCTTCTCCACATGTCTGATTTTATATTGAGAGTGCTTTTATCTTGGTGCTATTATAATGTCACTGTATTTTAAATGGCGCGCCGGTATTTCTGTTCAGCACTGCATGCATGCTTACAGCCATATAATAACACAGCAATTGTGCTGGATGTAGCAATCTATAAGTGAATAGACTGTACTGTATTGCAGCATAAATATAGCTGTGCAGCATGGAACAGGCACACAACGTCCTCCTGTTTTTAAAGCTCGCTTCCTAGGCTTTACCCAAATGACTTAATAGCCGCACACACCCAAAGACAAGCCGTTCAGCCTGGCTACATTGTTGCTGCCTCAGTCAGTTGTAAGCCTGCAATTAAAGGTTACGAGTTGATGAGAGGGGTGCTGCCAGTTACTGCCGGGCGCTGTCGGGATGGTCTGTGCCCCTGGAACATCCTGTAAAAGGATGCTTTATATTCCTGGTAACAGGTGGAACCTGCCCCAGAGCCCCTGCCCCAGAGCCCCTGCCCCAGAGCCCCTGCCCAGCACATGGAGGTGCCTCTACTGACTTTATAATGTGGCACCTTACAATACAAAAAGGAAGGAAGATGAGACACACGGATTTCCAAAATAAAGAGGTGTATTAAAGCATACACAACGTTTCGACCCTAAGGTCTTTGTGACCGTACAATACACCTCTATGCCCATCTCTTTAGGGCTAAGATATTACAATACAGGCTTCTTCTTTGTATCTCTCATGGGGTGATCCTCACTCACTGCACGGTAATGTTAATAGTATCTATGGGTTCCTTGTCATTGTGAGGTTGTGTCAGTTGTCGGTAAGCAGTGTCCATACTCTGCATTGACCCTCACTTACTTGTAACTAGTCTCACCTTGCAGTAGGTGCTCGTGCTCACTGGAAGTTGTTACTTATGGAAGGAGTTGCCCCCTCATTTGCACGAGTCCCACTCTTTGGGAGCCAGTTTCACTCATGGGAAAGAGTGGCACTCAATGAGTCCCACCACACAGTGCTGGACTCTCACAGTCCAAACTCAATGTAACCAGAACCATTTTAATACCATTTCTTGTTAAAGAAACCCCACAGATTAGGTTTGCTTGGAGATTATTAGCTTTGTGTAAGATAGGATTGTGGCTATGAGGAATTAATAGGGATAGTGAAATAACTGAGGCAGCGCTAAGCCGGGCAATAAATTACCATGTGTGACTCAGAACATCTTTTAGTGTAAAGGGGTATTCAATCTTACCATACAAGCTTCACTGACCAATGAAAACAGGCGCCATTGGTGACATCATTAATAGAGCGGTTACACGTGTTGCGAAGTTGTGAACAACACTACTTGGACCTTTGAGACCAAACAGTTGACATGTTATGGGGTGATGCGTCTGTTACTATGCAAAGTTATCTCTCCCTCTGCAAACCCATTTGCTTTTAATTCCAGCACTCATTTAGCACTGGGTGATTTTCTCCCTGAAGGGAACTATGCACAAATGTATATGATAAACCAGTAAGTTCTTTACCATGGTGTTGTAGATCTGGGTGTGACGGTTTTCATGTCAACATTAAATCCATGACGTTTAAGCTTTACAAAATGTAGAAGGGACATTTTAACTGCTTATTTCCAAAACCCGGAACTGCACTGAGAACGTTTACCTGCCACTTCTTCCAGGTAGAGTTGTATATAGACAGGTAACCTTGGCTGAAAAGGTCCTCCTGTTACATTCCTGAGCTGTAAATAGCAACAAGCCATGATGTTACCTAACAAAACAAAGATAGAGTACCTGACCTTGGACTTTAAATGCTTTACTTACTGTAACCAGACTGCATTCCATCCTCTGAAGAAAACACACTTGGATAAAACAAATTGGACACTGAAATCCGAGAGACTTTCTGCCACAGTACACAAGCCCTTCCTTTAATAATGCAAATAGCAATAGAATGTGCATTTGTACACATTCCAGGTGCCTGTAGCAGTGAGGAGCTGCAGAATGTGCCCTTCCAGCCAAGTTTGTAGAATCTCACCGCGTTAGTAGGCATTCGTCATTTCTTCACCCAGTGCATCGAAAGGAATGCAGGATTGCATGATGTACTCCGTCAGAAATACTGCTGGGGACGTCATCAGAATAACTATATAATATATTTCAAACAATAAGGCACAGTGACATAAGCGTGGTCGCCACTATTAAACATGATACCACCATGGCTTCCAATGCTGCAATAAATCTATTGACATTCTGTCTAATCCCATTAAGAGCACATTATAATCAGCTCTGTATATCAATAGGGACCCACAGTGCTTTAATGAAGGCAGATAGGGACTGGGGGGGGGCTAGCAAGCTACATGTAGGGGGTCTCTAACTCTTGGGGTCTGTAGGGTGAAAGAGATAACTGGGATGAAAGGACCAAAAGTCCCATGCAGTGTCTCTTCCTCTTCACCTTCATCTCCCCCTCCCACTTCCCCTCCTAATATTGATATACAGAGACCTGAGGTATATACAACCTATCATTGAGGCTGTCCCGGTCTTTATAGGCTAATAGAGATATACAGTGACCTGAAGGATATACAGCACATTCAGTCTGTCCCCCATTGCAGGATTTTATCTGACAGAATCTTTATTGCTGTGAGATCGTTACTCTATTTGTATATTACAGCATTTTAGTTACCGCATTGGTGCTGGGAAAACAGATTTTTTTTTTATTTGCAGCGATGTACAGTATTATTTATATCAAGTTGCTGTAGTTGAGATTTCGAGCCCCTGCAAATCTCCCGTTCACATGTGAGCAGGATGTGATGTGCCCAGACTCCCCAGCTCTGTGCGGACGCCAGGACGTGCGCCTTCTGTTACCTGCTAGTAACGAGGGGCCCGAGGCAATTTCCTCTCTCACCTTTGCAGCACATTGTGTAATATACGTGGTGTGTTATAGGCAGCAGAAGCAATTGTGTGCTTTAATTAAACAGGAAATTGTACAGTCCTTATTTAAGCTCTATGCTGCCAGGTATTGGTGACATTAAAGAGCAGTGTTTCAGGCCCATGCGGCAGGGAAGGGGTTAAAGTAGATAGGCCATCTTTTCATTTTCTCTACCTTCTGGGATATAGTTAATTCATCTACATTCTACGTGGCTCTAGGACAGGGGTGGACAAGTCCAGTCCTCAAGGGCCACCAGCAGATCAGGTATTAAGGATATCCCTGCTTCAGCATAGGTGGCTCAGTCGTTGCCTTCGACTGAGCCACTGATTGGGCCACCTGTGCTGAAGCAGGGATATCCCTAATACCTGGCCTGTTGGTGGCCCCTGAGGACTGAAGTTGGCCACCCCTGCTCTAGGATGATACAGAGGGTTACTTATCAAAGACTCCCGTCTAGTAAACGGGAGGAGGCTGTTACCCCTCTCTTCTGGCTCCATGTCACCCGGCAGCATCCAGTCTCCATGACCAGCCCCTATAGATTCTGCCTTTCTCTTTCAGGAAAGTATGCCACAGACACCTATATTTCCCAGCATGCTCGGCTCCACCTGTAGCGGCCAGGTGCAGCCAGAAATGGGGGAGCAGTGCGGAGATCCTGTGTACCAAGACGGCAGCCTGGTGTCGGGGTCCCTGGAAGCCTTGATTGAGCGTCTCGTGCCCACAGTGGATTATTATCCAGATGTAAGTAGCCTGTTGGATATTTGCCATTCCTGTTCTTTAATCATTCCTCTTGCTGAAGTAGATGGCGCAATGTGCCAGCCATTTATGGTGACACTGCAAGAACGGCGTTGCCAAATTGGGCAAGTTTTGCCGTTTCAGCATTAGTAGTATATCTTCCAGAGTAAGCTAAAATAAGCTCATCGTGTCATCATTGTGTAAATGAACAAGGGCCCCTAGAGCTCCATCCCCTACTGTAATATAACATGGCAATATGGGGTATTTTAATATCTCTCACGTTGAGCTGGTGCATTGAACTGCCATTGCCCTCTGTCTCCCAGCAATACCCAACAGGAGAGCCCATCCTGCTAGCAAAGGGTGCTGCCAGTTACTGTAGTGTGGAGGAGTTAGGGGGCACTGGTTGGCACACAGTGGGCGGCACCATCTGTAATTGTTAATTATTGGAAAATCTCCAACCAAATCTCTTATTTGGTTTCCACTCTCCAAGCTCTAGATGACTGGACATGTTTGATCATACTCAGCATAGCTTTATGTTGCTGCATGTAAACTGTCAGAGGCAATGAAGGGATTAACATAGAAGGCAACGTGTTGATTTTAAGTCATGATGGTGGGGACCACACATTGAATATGGCTTCATGTCCTGACTCAGCAGAATGGATCCTTCACTTATCAGCCCCCCATATTGTAGCATACCCATGGCCAGCTCTCTCTTTTCCAATGGGTCCCTGTTTACCCCCTGCCTGCTGCAGGAACGGAATGTGCTTTCTCTGATCCCTTTCTCCAAATACCCCATGGATGTAAGAGGTCAGAGAAGCCGCTGTGCTTCCAGACATGAGCACATTCCTGCTCCGCACTAGAACATCCTACTTCCAGTTTGTCTCATTGCTCCTTTTTGTCTGTATGATGGATGATGTTGCTAGGAAACCATGCTAAAGAGTGCAGCCCTTTCCCCATATGGAGTCCCATTGGCCTTTGTGTATCAGTACAAGGACTTCGCATGTCGGTTATTGTTTCTTAACCCCTTTCCTGCCAGAAAGGCCAACAATGTGTTGCTCTGCTTTCTATTGACTATACCACACACAATGGAGCAAATTGAAGACGTGCCATGCAAAAATGAAGGCACCCCATTATATTGTGTATGAATTAGCTCCAGCCCTAACACCTTCTTTTGCTCCATATAAATCCCCCCCCCCATAAAGTTCAGCTGTAGTACTGCAATGAAACAGATAAGTAATGAAATAGAGAACATGCTCCCAAATTCAGACTGAAAACGCCGCCCATTTTCAGCATAGAATCTCTATTCTTGCTCTGTCTCAGAAAACCCCATTAAAATCACTAGGGAGGGAGCAGAGCCAGCTCTGATAAAACGGACTGTGGGAAAAAGCATTGTAAAGCAAACAGGACGAAGCAAACACGCAGTGCAGAGGGGGTGCAGAGGGGAGCCAAGACAAACCCAGGCAGAATCCGCTCATTTCAACAGGGCAGTCATTCCACCCGTTAAGCATAACTGGCCCCCAGGGGTAATTACAGGTGTGGCATGCATTTAACCCCTTCACTGCCAGAGGGGCCTGTATCACATTGCTGGCAAAGAGGTTAAATTTGGCCCACTGAAAGGTGTCACAACCTGCATCAAATCTAGGGAAATCTGCAAACTGGGTAAATATCTGTAACGTACAAAGTCAGACAGTTTCCCCCACAAAATGGGGAGTGTGGGTACAATGTTGTTGTGTGTAAACTGAAGGGACCATTTACAAATCATTTCATCACTACAGTGCTTTGCTCCTGTGGGCTGCAAATCGGGTCCCAAACTTGCAATTTGCTTGTTTTGCAGAATTAGTTCGGCAGGTGACAGGCATTAAACCCTTGCCAATTTTTTCACAATGCTATGTTTCCCCCTGTGCCGGTGAAGAAAGCTGCTAAAGATTAGGAGGCGATGTATCAAATGTCATAGGACTGGAAGGTAGACATTGTTCCCTATGTTCAAACATGTCCTTCTGTGTCTCAGAGAACCTATATCTTCACCTTCTTGCTGAGTTCCCGTGTCTTCATCCACCCGCACGAGATCCTCGCCAAGGTGGGGCAGATCTGCATCAAGCAGAAGCAGCAGCTGGAATCTGGCACAGAGGCGGACAAGGTAAGGGGGGCTCAAGCAGTCAATCAGGGTCAGCCCTTAAGGTGGGGGCATTGGGAGAACCATGAGGTTATTTATACGCCTACAAAAGAGAGAGTTGGGGTATGATACTTTTTATTGGGCCACCAAGTAGTTGATGCTACAAGCTTTCCAACCTCTCCGCAGAGACATCCCCGATTAAGGATCCCCAGAGGTTGGAAAGCTTGTAACATATTAACTACTTGTTGGTCCAATAACAAGTATCATACCCCCTCCTCCCTCTCCCTCCCTTGTTCCTTTGTTACTACATGAGTCACTTTTATAAATGGTTGTGTACCTTTGCATGTATTACCCAGAATCCCTGGCTGCAGTGGAAGCACTGTATGCCTAAGAGATAATGGGGAAGGGCAGGGTTGCAGACCTGGCTGGGACGTGAATGTGCTCACAAGTGGTATTTTTCTTTGCTATAAATAGTTGGAGAATGTTTATAGCACTTGTTGACGTAACATCTGTCTGCTTGCACTGAGATCTAATTAACTTAATTACGTCATTACTCCTGCTCTCTCTGTACGTGTCGTACCATGGCCACCTAGATTGCTAGTTCTTTGGGCCAGGGATCTCAAGCATTAGTACCTTGTAGATATCTGTGCATAGATGAGAGGTTGTATGGAGCTATGCAGGGCTGCAGCGCAGGAATGAACCTGTCCTAACAAGCATGTGAAATCTGGCTATGAGCCCACCTTATAACAGCCCTGCTCATCTTCAGATAACCCCTAGCTAACCCCCATGGCCGTCGCATCTCATTGCTCCCCTCTCCTAAGCTGGCTGGCATGTGACATTTTCTGCTCACAGCAGCATCCGCGGAAAACAGTTTGCTCAGCTTTCCCAGCGCCGGAGAGCGGTCCTTCCCTTGGCTGGGTGCCTGGGACACAGAGACACGTACAGTGATACTTGACATTCCTGCTGTCTTCTATGGGACGTAAATGATGCAGAGTCAACGCAGTGCTCAGCCAGCTGTCCATATACTGCATACTATATGCACATCGTGTGTGTGTAGAGATACTCCACATCATCATGCAACACGCCGTGTTAATACTCAGGCAGCATGAACCTTTTGTGTCATTAACCACGCAGCTGTGCACTAGAAACGTAGTCACTGCCTTGCGTATTGTATTGTATGTCTTTATTTATATAGCACCAAAAGTGTACTCAGCGCTTCACAAAGAATACAGTACCGGGAATTCTAATTATACAATAAGTGCAGCAAAATCAGACAATAGGAAAGGAAATCCCTGCCTCGAAGAGCTTACAATCAGACTCTTCTGGCCGAGATAGGACTAAAAGTCGCTTCAAGTTTATGACACATGGGGGAGTTTCCAAGACGCACAAGTGAAAGCGGTAGTGTGTGTTTGTATTTTCCAAATGCAGCTTACCTCTTGTGTATTAATATTGTCCCGTGTGACATGTAGTCTGGTGGAGAGATGAGGGGGAGTCTAATGGGGACTTTCACAGCGTGACTAGTGCCTTCCACAGGGGCTGATGTAGCCCGCAAACAGAAACTTCCCTATTTCTACGCCGCTTACACCTCACATCCGGCAACCTTTCCGCTGGCTGTGAAAGCCACATTAACCAAATGCATAAAGTGCAAGTTCTCCTCTCCTGGAGCTGTCTGTTGTTTTATATTTCCCTTCCAAGAGGGACCTGCCACAGAGTCGTGCACTGTATGGCATGTCCTCTGGCATGGTACGTGTTTCAAGGACATGAGCAGAGTTATTGTACCAGGAACAAATAGTGAGCAAAACAGCTATCTAAAGTCTCAAACCCTCTTTGCGCTTTTAACTTAAGTATCAAGGCAATTTTTTTTAGCAAGGTTTACACAAACAGCCTGATCTAAACTTGTCACCAATGCATTACTGTACTTTTCTCCAGTTGTTGGGAGGAGTTACAAGATACCAATATTATAAGCGGATATATCACATTTTGCACCTCTGCACATTATTGTGTCTCTGTTTCTTGTTGCATCCTAACGTCCACCGGGGATGAGATGGTGAAAACGGCCCAAACTCACCATCTGCTGTTATCTAAGGAACTGATTAACAACCTTCATAATGTGGCACACCATGAGCGAATATACCTGTGCAGTGCAGCAAAATGAAGATTTATTTGCCCTGATACATACACCCTTCTGGGTGAGGAGCCAAGTTCTGAGTTCCTGAATTGTTCCAAATGTTTTGAGTGAGAGAACCGTGGAATCCGTACCAACCTTTACCTTCTGGTACAGAAAAACAAACACAGGTTCTGTGCCAAGCACCGACGTTTCAAACCTGAAACTCAAGAAGGGAAAGTCATGTATTGCAGGCTTGCCTGTCGGTGAAAGGGTTAATGTCACATGACTTGACCTGTTGTAGTGTCACTGAGGCAGAAGCCTGTTCCTCCCACTGACGTACTGTATGACACACAAGCTTAAGGAACCTGTGACTCATTGAGTGTACACCCCTCACTGCACCGTGACACAGAGACCGACAGACAGCAGGGCCCACCCCACCCACCGTAAAGTGATAAGCAAACATCACAGAGCCGTGGTCTCATTACAGGGTGTTTGTGCTCCATCTAAACACCGTGCATCAAGATATATTAGAGGCAGAAACCCACTTATCAACTTAAAGTTACAATCCAACAAGTTTGCTTCAATTTGTGACGCTTGTGACGCTTGTGTTGCTTTTCTGGCAGTGAAAGGGTTATTGGTTGTTTAAAAAAAACCATTCTTTAAGTTAACGCCTTTTGGTCAAAGTTACAGATACATTTTTAAGAGTCCATATAGGTCAACCTATCTGCTGAGTTTAACGATGAAGTATGTGATTAGGTCACATACTTAAGTCACCTGGTTTAGTGGCACTGCACCTTAAACTAAAATGAGTATATTGAGCTAAGGCAGTAACTTCTCACTTGCCACGGAGATAAGTTTGCTGTTCTTCTACTGTGTGGCTGTCCGTGTTTAATCATTCAGAAAAATCAGCGCACCGTTAGAAAGCAAAATAAATATATTCATAACTTTGTAATGGCTTATGGAGTGGGTGGGGGAGGGAGGTTGCCCCTACCCTAAATAAAGGCCATCCCGAAAAAATAGCCGCAAACAATAATTACATTGAAAGAAAGATCTGTAGTAACATACAGATGAAGTGGCTTTAATACAGCCAGCTGTGCGGTGACTGGTGTAAACACATCTATTCAGCAAGGAGGAAAAACTCAACTCGGGCTGTAATTTAGAACAAACAGAGATAAGAGATAACAGTCATGCTGTAAAAACTTGGACTGGAGAGCGGTTTTGTCAAATAGATCATTTTTTCTTTAACCAAAAAGTACGACTGTAAATGTGTAATTAAAAAAAGGAAGGAAAAAGTAGTGGTACTCTGGGTGTGAAAATAAGAACCATCACACTCTGACCGCAGCAATGATAGCGTAATGTTCTATGTATTAAGTGGCAGAAAGATCCCCCACGGCTGCAGATGGTGCTACGTTATTGGGTTGGAACAGTCCATTTCTCTCAACACATGAAACATTGTGACACAATACTTCCAGTGGCTTCAGTGGTACTTCCACTAATCTCTGTCTCTACCCCTCCCTCCTTCCCAGGCCAAACTCAAGTCCTTCGCTGCCAAGATCATCCAGCTGCTGAAGGAATGGACGGAAACGTTCCCCTTTGACTTCCAGGATGAGCGAGCCAGGAAAGAGCTGAAAGAGATTGCACAGAGGATCAGCCAGTGTGACGAGGTGAGAGGACCTGTCACTGCCGCCCGTGCTATCCTCACCTGTTTCATAAGAACCTGGCCCTTTATCCCTCCCTCCCTGCTCTGACGGGAGGCGGACATGCCTGCTTCGTTTTCTGCTTGTGACTGGGTCAAACTTGGAGAGATTGTTAATTGATTTTCTTACATTTGACACAGATCGTTAGCCATGCAGCTCACATCACCTCAGACCTGACACATTAGTTTCACTCAAGTCAAAGCACATAGATGTCACCATTAGACACAACTCGTGGTAATATGTCTCTCCTCCTTAAAAGCTGACGCACACTGTGCGTAATAGCAGCAGAGAACGCTGATGGGATGATTGCGGCTACGAGACTCGGATGGAAATTCCTCCCTCTGTGCCAGTTGTTCTTTGACATTCCCTTGATACATAGACCCCAGGAACTTGGAATCCTATCTCACAAGCCCTGTCCTTCCTTCATGTACTCCTTTGTATGGCTCCTCTGTGCGCTGTACACTGCAGGCTCCTCTGTGCGCTGTACACTGCAGGCTCCTCTGTGCGCTGTACACTGCAGGCTCCTCTGTGCGCTGTACACTGCAGGCTCCTCTGTGCGCTGTACACTGCAGGCTCCTCTGTGCATTGTACACTGCAGGCTCCTCTGTGCGCTGTACACTGCAGGCTCCTCTGTGCGCTGTACGCTGCAGGCTCCTCTGTGCGCTGTACGCTGCAGGCTCCTCTGTGCGCTGTACACTGCAGGCTCCTCTGTGCGCTGTACACTGCAGGCTCCTCTGTGCACTGTACACTGCAGGCTCCTCTGTGCGCTGTACACTGCAGGCTCCTCTGTGCACTGTACACTGCAGGCTCCTCTCTGCGCTGTACACTGCAGGCTCCTCTGTGCGCTGTACACTGCAGGCTCCTCTGTGCGCTGTACACTGCAGGCTCCTCTGTGCGCTGTACACTGCAGGCTCCTCTGTGCGCTGTACACTGCAGGCTCCTCTGTGCGCTGTACACTGCAGGCTCCTCTGTGCGCTGTACACTGCAGGCTCCTCTGTGCGCTGTACACTGCAGGCTCCTCTGTGCACTGTACACTGCAGGCTCCTCTCTGCGCTGTACACTGCAGGCTCCTCTGTGCGCTGTACACTGCAGGCTCCTCTGTGCGCTGTACACTACAGGCTCCTCTGTGCGCTGTACACTGCAGGCTCCTCTGTGCGCTGTACACTGCAGGCTCCTCTGTGCGCTGTACACTGCAGGCTCCTCTGTGCGCTGTACACTGCAGGCTCCTCTGTGCACTGTACACTGCAGGCTCCTCTGTGCGCTGTACACTGCAGGCTCCTCTCTGCGCTGTACACTGCAGGCTCCTCTGTGCACTGTACACTGCAGGCTCCTCTGTGCACTGTACACTGCAGGCTCCTCTGTGCACTGTACACTGCAGGCTCCTCTGTGCGCTGTACGCTGCAGGCTCCTCTGTGCGCTGTACACTGCAGGCTCCTCTGTGCATTGTACACTGCAGGCTCCTCTGTGCGCTGTACACTGCAGGCTCCTCTGTGCGCTGTACACTGCAGGCTCCTCTGTGCGCTGTACACTGCAGGCTCCTCTGTGCGCTGTACGCTGCAGGCTCCTCTGTGCGCTGTACACTGCAGGCTCCTCTCTGCGCTGTACACTGCAGGCTCCTCTGTGCGCTGTACACTGCAGGCTCCTCTGTGCGCTGTACACTGCAGGCTCCTCTGTGCGCTGTGCACTGCAGGCTCCTCTGTGCGCTGTACACTGCAGGCTCCTCTGTGCATTGTACACTGCAGGCTCCTCTGTGCGCTGTACGCTGCAGGCTCCTCTGTGCGCTGTACGCTGCAGGCTCCTCTGTGCGCTGTACGCTGCAGGCTCCTCTCTGCGCTGTACACTGCAGGCTCCTCTGTGCGCTGTACACTGCAGGCTCCTCTGTGCGCTGTACACTGCAGGCTCCTCTGTGCGCTGTACACTGCAGGCTCCTCTGTGCGCTGTACGCTGCAGGCTCCTCTGTGCGCTGTACGCTGCAGGCTCCTCTGTGCGCTGTACACTGCAGGCTCCTCTGTGCGCTGTACACTGCAGGCTCCTCTGTGCGCTGTACACTGCAGGCTCCTCTGTGCGCTGTACACTGCAGGCTCCTCTGTGCACTGCAGGCTCCTCTGTGCACTGTACACTGCAGGCTCCTCTGTGCGCTGTGCACTGCAGGCTCCTCTCTGCGCTGTACACTGCAGGCTCCTCTGTGCACTGTACACTGCAGGCTCCTCTCTGCGCTGCACACTGCAGGCTCCTCTGTGCGCTGCACACTGCAGGCTCCTCTGTGCGCTGCACACTGCAGGCTCCTCTGTGCGCTGTACACTGCAGGCTCCTCTGTGCGCTGTACACTGCAGGCTCCTCTCTGCGCTGTACACTGCAGGCTCCTCTATGCGCTGTACACTGCAGGCTCCTCTGTGCGCTGTACACTGCAGGCTCCTCTGTGCGCTGTACACTGCAGGCTCCTCTGTGCGCTGTACACTGCAGGCTCCTCTGTGCGCTGTACACTGCAGGCTCCTCTGTGCGCTGTACACTGCAGGCTCCTCTGTGCGCTGTACACTGCAGGCTCCTCTGTGCGCTGTACGCTGCAGGCTCCTCTGTGCGCTGTACACTGCAGGCTCCTCTGTGCGCTGTACGCTGCAGGCTCCTCTGTGCGCTGTACACTGCAGGCTCCTCTGTGCGCTGTACGCTGCAGGCTCCTCTGTGCGCTGTACGCTGCAGGCTCCTCTGTGCGCTGTACACTGCAGGCTCCTCTGTGCGCTGTACACTGCAGGCTCCTC
Source organism: Ascaphus truei (assembly GCF_040206685.1). Classification (NCBI taxonomy): domain Eukaryota; kingdom Metazoa; phylum Chordata; class Amphibia; order Anura; family Ascaphidae; genus Ascaphus; species Ascaphus truei. The sequence continues at coordinate 6,673,564 of NC_134490.1, read as the reverse complement.
TGTGCGCTGTACACTGCAGGCTCCTCTGTGCGCTGTACACTGCAGGCTCCTCTGTGCGCTGTACACTGCAGGCTCCTCTGTGCGCTGTACACTGCAGGCTCCTCTGTGCGCTGTACACTGCAGGCTCCTCTGTGCGCTGTACACTGCAGGCTCCTCTGTGCGCTGTACACTGCAGGCTCCTCTGTGCGCTGTACACTGCAGGCTCCTCTGTGCGCTGTACACTGCAGGCTCCTCTGTGCGCTGTACACTGCAGGCTCCTCTGTGCGCTGTACACTGCAGGCTCCTCTGTGCGCTGTACACTGCAGGCTCCTCTGTGCGCTGTACGCTGCAGGCTCCTCTGTGCGCTGTACGCTGCAGGCTCCTCTGTGCGCTGTACGCTGCAGGCTCCTCTGTGCGCTGTACACTGCAGGCTCCTCTGTGCGCTGTACACTGCAGGCTCCTCTGTGCGCTGTACACTGCAGGCTCCTCTGTGCGCTGTACACTGCAGGCTCCTCTGTGCACTGCAGGCTCCTCTGTGCACTGTACACTGCAGGCTCCTCTGTGCGCTGTGCACTGCAGGCTCCTCTCTGCGCTGTACACTGCAGGCTCCTCTGTGCACTGTACACTGCAGGCTCCTCTCTGCGCTGCACACTGCAGGCTCCTCTGTGCGCTGCACACTGCAGGCTCCTCTGTGCGCTGCACACTGCAGGCTCCTCTGTGCGCTGTACACTGCAGGCTCCTCTGTGCGCTGTACACTGCAGGCTCCTCTCTGCGCTGTACACTGCAGGCTCCTCTATGCGCTGTACACTGCAGGCTCCTCTGTGCGCTGTACACTGCAGGCTCCTCTGTGCGCTGTACACTGCAGGCTCCTCTGTGCGCTGTACACTGCAGGCTCCTCTGTGCGCTGTACACTGCAGGCTCCTCTGTGCGCTGTACACTGCAGGCTCCTCTGTGCGCTGTACACTGCAGGCTCCTCTGTGCGCTGTACGCTGCAGGCTCCTCTGTGCGCTGTACACTGCAGGCTCCTCTGTGCGCTGTACGCTGCAGGCTCCTCTGTGCGCTGTACACTGCAGGCTCCTCTGTGCGCTGTACGCTGCAGGCTCCTCTGTGCGCTGTACGCTGCAGGCTCCTCTGTGCGCTGTACACTGCAGGCTCCTCTGTGCGCTGTACACTGCAGGCTCCTCTGTGCGCTGTACACTGCAGGCTCCTCTGTGCGCTGTACACTGCAGGCTCCTCTCTGCGCTGTACACTGCAGGCTCCTCTGTGCGCTGTACACTGCAGGCTCCTCTGTGCGCTGTACACTGCAGGCTCCTCTGTGCGCTGTACACTGCAGGCTCCTCTGTGCGCTGTACACTGCAGGCTCCTCTCTGCGCTGTACACTGCAGGCTCCTCTCTGCGCTGTACACTGCAGGCTCCTCTGTGCGCTGTACACTGCAGGCTCCTCTGTGCGCTGTACACTGCAGGCTCCTCTGTGCGCTGTGCACTGCAGGCTCCTCTGTGCACTGTACACTGCAGGCTCCTCTCTGCGCTGCACACTGCAGGCTCCTCTGTGCGCTGCACACTGCAGGCTCCTCTGTGCGCTGCACACTGCAGGCTCCTCTGTGCGCTGTACACTGCAGGCTCCTCTGTGCGCTGTACACTGCAGGCTCCTCTCTGCGCTGTACACTGCAGGCTCCTCTATGCGCTGTACACTGCAGGCTCCTCTGTGCGCTGTACACTGCAGGCTCCTCTGTGCGCTGTACACTGCAGGCTCCTCTGTGCGCTGTACACTGCAGGCTCCTCTGTGCGCTGTACACTGCAGGCTCCTCTGTGCGCTGTACACTGCAGGCTCCTCTGTGCGCTGTACACTGCAGGCTCCTCTGTGCGCTGTACGCTGCAGGCTCCTCTGTGCGCTGTACACTGCAGGCTCCTCTGTGCGCTGTACGCTGCAGGCTCCTCTGTGCGCTGTACACTGCAGGCTCCTCTGTGCGCTGTACGCTGCAGGCTCCTCTGTGCGCTGTACGCTGCAGGCTCCTCTGTGCGCTGTACACTGCAGGCTCCTCTGTGCGCTGTACACTGCAGGCTCCTCTGTGCGCTGTACACTGCAGGCTCCTCTGTGCGCTGTACACTGCAGGCTCCTCTGTGCGCTGTACACTGCAGGCTCCTCTGTGCGCTGTACACTGCAGGCTCCTCTGTGCGCTGTACACTGCAGGCTCCTCTGTGCGCTGTACACTGCAGGCTCCTCTGTGCGCTGTACACTGCAGGCTCCTCTGTGCGCTGTACACTGCAGGCTCCTCTATGCGCTGTACACTGCAGGCTCCTCTGTGCGCTGTACACTGCAGGCTCCTCTGTGCGCTGTACACTGCAGGCTCCTCTGTGCGCTGTACACTGCAGGCTCCTCTGTGCGCTGTACGCTGCAGGCTCCTCTGTGCGCTGTACGCTGCAGGCTCCTCTGTGCGCTGTACACTGCAGGCTCCTCTGTGCGCTGTACACTGCAGGCTCCTCTGTGCGCTGTACACTGCAGGCTCCTCTGTGCGCTGTACACTGCAGGCTCCTCTGTGCACTGCAGGCTCCTCTGTGCACTGTACACTGCAGGCTCCTCTGTGCGCTGTGCACTGCAGGCTCCTCTCTGCGCTGTACACTGCAGGCTCCTCTGTGCACTGTACACTGCAGGCTCCTCTCTGCGCTGCACACTGCAGGCTCCTCTGTGCGCTGCACACTGCAGGCTCCTCTGTGCGCTGCACACTGCAGGCTCCTCTGTGCGCTGTACACTGCAGGCTCCTCTGTGCGCTGTACACTGCAGGCTCCTCTCTGCGCTGTACACTGCAGGCTCCTCTATGCGCTGTACACTGCAGGCTCCTCTGTGCGCTGTACACTGCAGGCTCCTCTGTGCGCTGTACACTGCAGGCTCCTCTGTGCGCTGTACACTGCAGGCTCCTCTGTGCGCTGTACACTGCAGGCTCCTCTGTGCGCTGTACACTGCAGGCTCCTCTGTGCGCTGTACACTGCAGGCTCCTCTGTGCGCTGTACGCTGCAGGCTCCTCTGTGCGCTGTACACTGCAGGCTCCTCTGTGCGCTGTACGCTGCAGGCTCCTCTGTGCGCTGTACGCTGCAGGCTCCTCTGTGCGCTGTACGCTGCAGGCTCCTCTGTGCGCTGTACGCTGCAGGCTCCTCTGTGCGCTGTACACTGCAGGCTCCTCTGTGCGCTGTACACTGCAGGCTCCTCTGTGCGCTGTACACTGCAGGCTCCTCTGTGCGCTGTACACTGCAGGCTCCTCTGTGCGCTGTACACTGCAGGCTCCTCTGTGCGCTGTACACTGCAGGCTCCTCTGTGCGCTGTACACTGCAGGCTCCTCTGTGCGCTGTACACTGCAGGCTCCTCTGTGCGCTGTACACTGCAGGCTCCTCTGTGCGCTGTACACTGCAGGCTCCTCTGTGCGCTGTACACTGCAGGCTCCTCTGTGCGCTGTACACTGCAGGCTCCTCTATGCGCTGTACACTGCAGGCTCCTCTGTGCGCTGTACACTGCAGGCTCCTCTGTGCGCTGTACACTGCAGGCTCCTCTGTGCGCTGTACGCTGCAGGTTCCTCTGTGCGCTGTACGCTGCAGGCTCCTCTATGCGCTGTACACTGCAGGCTCCTCTGTGCGCTGTACACTGCAGGCTCCTCTGTGCGCTGTACGCTGCAGGCTCCTCTGTGCGCTGTACGCTGCAGGCTCCTCTGTGCGCTGTACACTGCAGGCTCCTCTGTGCGCTGTACGCTGCAGGCTCCTCTGTGCGCTGTACTCTGCAGGCTCCTCTGTGCGCTGTACACTACAGGCTCCTCTGTGCGCTGTACACTGCAGGCTCCTCTGTGCGCTGTACACTGCAGGCTCCTCTGTGCGCTGTACACTGCAGGCTCCTCTGTACACTGCAGGCTCCTCTGTGCGCTGTACACTGCAGGCTCCTCTGTGCGCTGTACACTGCAGGCTCCTCTGTGCGCTGTACGCTGCAGGCTCCTCTGTGCGCTGTACTCTGCAGGCTCCTCTGTGCGCTGTACGCTGCAGGCTCCTCTGTGCGCTGTACGCTGCAGGCTCCTCTGTGCGCTGTACGCTGCAGGCTCCTCTGTGCGCTGTACGCTGCAGGCTCCTCTGTGCGCTGTACACTGCAGGCTCCTCTGTGCGCTGTACACTGCAGGCTCCTCTGTGCGCTGTACACTGCAGGCTCCTCTGTGCGCTGTACACTGCAGGCTCCTCTGTGCGCTGTACACTGCAGGCTCCTCTGTACACTGCAGGCTCCTCTGTACACTGCAGGCTCCTCTGTGCGTTGTATGCTGCAGACTCCTCTGGCAGTGATGGGGTTAATCCAGTAGATTTTATATATTTTTTTGTGGGTAAAAGTAAAATGGAGGCGAGACGGGCATGTGCAGCTGATTGGATCATTTAGGTAAACCCGAGCCACGGGCCGCTTTGAATGCCGGAAGTCAGATCATTTCACGCAATTAGTCTCCATGTCAGTGATCAGCCTGTTCTCTTGCTGGCTGCACACAGGGAGCGTGTAAGAAAGGAGCTTTTGTAATCTGTTCCAGGGCTGACACACAGGAACTGTACTGTCTCTGGTCTCCATCACTGCACCATCTGCCCCTGATACTGCACCAGCAGAGGAACAGACCCTGTTAATATGCCAATCTAATCATTTGCCATCAGTGGCTCTGCTTCCTTCACAACATTGTAAGCCTGCCAGGCATTGGGGTCATTTAGACCTTTTAGAAAGCTGTATACATGGTGTATTCTCTAAAACCAGTAAGGTGAACGTCTTGTAATAAGAAGTGCTCTTTCCTTCATAAAGAAAAAAAAAACAAAACCGTGGTACTCCATACTCCTCTCTAGTGCAGGGGTGGCCAACTCCAGTCCTCAAGGGCCACCAACAGGTCAGGATAACAGGATATCCCTGCTTCAGCACAGGTGGCTCAATCAGAGGCTCAGTCAAAGACTGCACCACCTGTGCTGAAGCAGGGATATCCTGACCTGTGGGTGGCCCTTGAGTACTGGAGTTGGCCGCCCCTGCTCTAGTATTTTGGGACCATGTCTCCCTATTTCAAAACAAAGTTAAGAGAAATTATTTTTGGTACTTAGCATCCCAAATCAGAGCTACAAGAGGCTAGAATTGTACTCACTGTCACTATGTCATGCAACAACATGAATTCAATTAGTTTAAGGTGTTATGCATTTTTCTCCTCCTTTAACCATTTCACTGCTGTATTTCCGGCAGGGAAAGGGTTAATCTGCTTCTCTGCATTTTGCACAGCGGTGGCGAGGCCTGGGTCATTTTTGTAAGCCTGTTTTTTTCTCCGGCCATCTTCCAGGAGAACGGTACGATCAAGAAGAGCATCAGTCAGATGACTCAGAACGTGCTTCTCGCCCTCTCCACGCGGGGCGGCCAGTTCCAGGAGATCCGAGAGAAGATCCGGCAGCCCGTCACCGACAAAGGGACCATTCTGAAGACCAAGCCGCAGTCCTCCCAGAAGGACATCCTGAGCGTGTGCGGAGACCCACTGATCCTGGCGCAGCAGCTCACCGCCATCGAACTGGTGAGACGTTGGCTCAATCAGAGTTTGGTTCTTCCTTATGCTGTTGTGCCATTTGTAATGGATCACATTTTGTTCACAAATGACTAATTAAAATTCATTTTGTTGACAAATATGTAAGGCATTTTACCATCCATTTTATCGTCAAAATGTCTTGAGACAGGTCACAAAATTAATTATGTCGACACAATAACGAAAGGTTACAATGTAATGTTACAGATGGCAGCCCTATAATTTGTTGGGGGTCAGAAATGGCGCCTCCCCTTACTCGATCACCCACTGAACGTGGTGTCACGGTACACATGGAAAAACTATACCCATGAGGTCTCAAAAGCTCTGAACCATTATAACTTCATGTATGGTCCTGCTTGCTGGTCCTCTACAAAGTATCACAACCTACAATTCATCTGTATTTCTCCAGGACCAATATGGCTGCTAGAATATTGAAACAATCCTACATACACACACACCCCGGTAAAATACCATATACTCCCATATTTTCATGGGATTGTGAGTTACCTTAAACTTTGACCTTGCGCCCGTGACCTTATGCTTGGTCTTTCGCATACAGTTGACCAGTATTTTCTTGTCCTTGTAGGAACGACTGGGAAACATTTACCCAGAGGATCTAATGCAGATTATCAGTCACATGGACTCATTGGATAACCACAAGGTATGCGCCCTACGGATTGCTGACCAATATGTCTTTTCTGTTCTGGCTTCCCCCCTAATCATAGATATAGAAGTATGGGTTTTTTTGCAGTCACCATCTGCGCATAACTGTTAGCTACTCATTACTTGGTTACATTAGGGCCGGCCAACTCCAGTCATTAAGGGCCACAAACTGGTCAGGTTTCCAGGATGCCCCTACTTCAGCGCAGGTGGCTCAATCAATGACTGCACCACCTCTGCTAAAGCTGGGATATCCTGGAAACCTGACCTGTTTGTGGCCCTTGGCCACTCCTGAATTAGGGCCATTGTTAACTTCAGATTAGAAGAGGATTGTAATATCCATTCCCCTGTAGTTTTCCTCTTCTGCTGTGGAATACCCTCGGCCCCCTGCCGGTGCCCATGCACACGTACAGTAGCAGGCCTGGGAGTCCCCTCGGCCCCCTGCCGGTGCCCATGCACACGTACAGTAGCAGGCCTGGGAATCCCCTCGGCCCCCTGCCGGTGCCCATGCACACGTACAGTAGCAGGCCTGGGAATCCCCTCGGCCCCCTGCCGGTGCCCATGCACACGTACAGTAGCAGGCCTGGGAATCCCCTCGGCCCCCTGCCGGTGCCCATGCACACGTACAGTAGCAGGCCTGGGAATCCCCTCGGCCCCCTGCCGGTGCCCATGCACACGTACAGTAGCAGGCCTGGGAATCCCCTCGGCCCCCTGCCGGTGCCCATGCACACGTACAGTAGCAGGCCTGGAAATCCCCTCGGCCCCCTGCCGGTGCCCATGCACACGTACAGTAGCAGGCCTGGAAATCCCCTCGGCCCCCTGCCGGTGCCCATGCACACGTACAGTAGCAGGCCTGGGATATTGTACTACACCGTTCTCTGCTCTGATACCTTCTCTCCTTTCTTTCAGTGCCGAAGTGATGTCACAAAGACCTTTAACCTAGAAGCCTATGACAACTGGTTTAACTGCCTCAGCATGCAAGTTGCTGCAGAGATCTGCAGGGTACGTCTTGCAAGCGCTGCACGGGATCACCTTTCTGCCACCACACTGGCCAGCACACTTTTATATTTCCAACCATATTTGTTATGTTTCCTTTTTTTGCACATTATGGCCCGAGATAAAAATGACAACATTGAGTGAGAACTTCTGGCGTTCGGTCCGTGCGCGATAATTAGGTTGTAATATTTCTGCAAGAAATGAAATCCTTCAGTGCTGGAATCGCAGGGCGCTGACGAGTTTTAGGAATTTAAGCCAGTTTAATTGCATTCTTAGAAAAGGCAGCTGGACAAAGTCTGGTTTATGTATCTGCGGGAGCAGCTCAGTGAGTAAAGACACTGACTGATAACAAGGACACTGTGTGTGAAGCAGGGGAGGCTCAGTGAGTAAAGACACTGACTGATAACAAGGACACTGTGTGTGAGGCAGGGGAGGCTCAGTGAGTAAAGACACTGACTGATAACAAGGACACTGTGTGTGAGGCAGGGGAGGCTCAGTGAGTAAAGACACTGACTGATAACAAGGACACTGTGTGTGAGGCAGGGGAGGCTCAGTGAGTAAAGACACTGACTGATAACAAGGACACTGTGTGTGAGGCAGGGGAGGCTCAGTGAGTAAAGACACTGACTGATAACAAGGACACTGTGTGTGAGGCAGGGGAGGCTCAGTGAGTAAAGACACTGACTGATAACAAGGACACGTGTGAGGCAGGGGAGGCTCAGTGAGTAAAGACACTGACTGATAACAAGGACACTGTGTGTGAGGCAGGGGAGGCTCAGTGAGTAAAGACACTGACTGATAACAAGGACACGTGTGTGAGGCAGGGGAGGCTCAGTGAGTAAAGACACTGACTGATAACAAGGACACTGTGTGTGAGGCAGGGGAGGCTCAGTGAGTAAAGACACTGACTGATAACAAGGACACGTGTGTGAGGCAGGGGAGGCTCAGTGAGTAAAGACACTGACTGATAACAAGGACACTGTGTGAGGCAGGGGAGGCTCAGTGAGTAAAGACACTGACTGATAACAAGGACACGTGTGTAAGGCAGGTGAGGCTCAGTGAGTAAAGACACTGACTGATAACAAGGACACGTGTGTGAGGCAGGGGAGGCTCAGTGAGTAAAGATACTGACTGATAACAAGGACACTGTGTGAGGCAGGGGAGGCTCAGTGAGTAAAGACACTGACTGATAACAAGGACACGTGTGTGTGAGGCAGGGGAGGCTCAGTGAGTAAAGACACTGACTGATAACAAGGACACTGTGTGTAAGGCAGGGGAGGCTCAGTGAGTAAAGACACTGACTGATAACAAGGACACGTGTGTGAGGCAGGGGAGGCTCAGTGAGTAAAGACACTGACTGATAACAAGGACACTGTGTGAGGCAGGGGAGGCTCAGTGAGTAAAGACACTGACTGATAACAAGGACACTGTGTGAGGCAGGGGAGGCTCAGTGAGTAAAGACACTGACTGATAACAAGGACACTGTGTGTGAGGCAGGGGAGGCTCAGTGAGTAAAGACACTGACTGATAACAAGGACACTGTGTGTGAGGCAGGGGAGGCTCAGTGAGTAAAGACACTGACTGATAACAAGGACACTGTGTGTGAGGCAGGGGAGGCTCAGTGAGTAAAGACACTGACTGATAACAAGGACACTGTGTGTGAGGCAGGGGAGGCTCAGTGAGTAAAGACACTGACTGATAACAAGGACACTGTGTGTAAGGCAGGTGAGGCTCAGTGAGTAAAGACACTGACTAATAACAAGGACACTGTGTGTGAGGCAGGTGAGGCTCAGTGAGTAAAGACACTGACTGATAACAAGGACACTGTGTGTGAGGCAGGGGAGGCTCAGTGAGTAAAGACACTGACTGGTAACAAGGACACTGTGTGTGAGGCAGGGGAGGCTCAGTGAGTAAAGACACTGACTGATAACAAGGACACTGTGTGTGAGGCAGGGGAGGCTCAGTGAGTAAAGACACTGACTGATAACAAGGACACTGTGTGTGAGGCAGGGGAGGCTCAGTGAGTAAAGACACTGACTGATAACAAGGACACGGTGTGTGAGGCAGGGGAGGCTCAGTGAGTAAAGACACTGACTGATAACAAGGACACGTGTGTGAGGCAGGGGAGGCTCAGTGAGTAAAGACACTGACTGATAACAAGGACACGTGTGTGAGGCAGGGGAGGATCAGTGAGTAAAGACACTGACTGATAACAAGGACACGTGTGTGAGGCAGGGGAGGCTCAGTGAGTAAAGACACTGACTGATAACAAGGACACGTGTGTGAGGCAGGGGAGGCTCAGTGAGTAAAGACACTGACTGATAACAAGGACACTGTGTGTGAGGCAGGGGAGGCTCAGTGAGTAAAGACACTGACCGATAACAAGGACACGTGTGTGAGGCAGGGGAGGCTCAGTGAGTAAAGACACTGACTGATAACAAGGACACTGTGTGTGAGGCAGGGGAGGCTCAGTGAGTAAAGACACTGACTGATAACAAGGACACTGTGTGTGAGGCAGGGGAGGCTCAGTGAGTAAAGACACTGACTGATAACAAGGACACTGTGTGAGGCAGGGGAGGCTCAGTGAGTAAAGACACTGACCGATAACAAGGACACTGTGTGTGAGGCAGGGGAGGCTCAGTGAGTAAAGACACTGACTGATAACAAGGACACGGTGTGTGACGCAGGGGAGGCTCAGTGAGTAAAGACACTGACTGATAACAAGGACACTGTGTGTGAGGCAGGGGAGGCTCAGTGAGTAAAGACACTGACTGATAACAAGGACACGTGTGTGAGGCAGGGGAGGCTCAGTGAGTAAAGACACTGACTGATAACAAGGACACTGTGTGAGGCAGGGGAGGCTCAGTGAGTAAAGACACTGACTGATAACAAGGACACTGTGTGTGAGGCAGGGGAGGCTCAGTGAGTAAAGACACTGACTGATAACAAGGACACGTGTGTGAGGCAGGGGAGGCTCAGTGAGTAAAGACATTGACTGATAACAAGGACACGTGTGTGAGGCAGGGGAGGCTCAGTGAGTAAAGACACTGACTGATAACAAGGACACTGTGTGAGGCAGGGGAGGCTCAGTGAGTAAAGACACTGACTGATAACAAGGACACGGTGTGTGAGGCAGGGGGGAGGCTCAGTGAGTAAAGACACTGACTGATAACAAGGACACTGTGTGTGAGGCAGGGGAGGCTCAGTGAGTAAAGACACTGACTGATAACAAGGACACGTGTGTGAGGCAGGGGAGGCTCAGTGAGTAAAGACACTGACTGATAACAAGGACACTGTGTGAGGCAGGGGAGGCTCAGTGAGTAAAGACACTGACTGATAACAAGGACACGTGTGTGAGGCAGGGGAGGCTCAGTGAGTAAAGACACTGACTGATAACAAGGACACTGTGTGAGGCAGGGGAGGCTCAGTGAGTAAAGACACTGACTGATAACAAGGACACGTGTGTGAGGCAGGGGAGGCTCAGTGAGTAAAGACACTGACTGATAACAAGGACACGTGTGTGAGGCAGGGGAGGCTCAGTGAGTAAAGACACTGACTGATAACAAGGACACTGTGTGTGAGGCAGGGGAGGCTCAGTGAGTAAAGACACTGACTGATAACAAGGACACGTGTGTGAGGCAGGGGAGGCTCAGTGAGTAAAGACACTGACTGATAACAAGGACACTGTGTGTGAGGCAGGGGAGGCTCAGTGAGTAAAGACACTGACTGATAACAAGGACACTGTGTGTGAGGCAGGGGAGGCTCAGTGAGTAAAGACACTGACTGATAACAAGGACACTGTGTGTGAGGCAGGGGAGGCTCAGTGAGTAAAGACACTGACTGATAACAAGGACACTGTGTGAGGCAGGGGAGGCTCAGTGAGTAAAGACACTGACTGATAACAAGGACACGTGTGTGAGGCAGGGGAGGCTCAGTGAGTAAAGACACTGACTGATAACAAGGACACGTGTGTGAGGCAGGGGAGGCTCAGTGAGTAAAGACACTGACTGATAACAAGGACACTGTGTGTGAGGCAGGGGAGGCTCAGTGAGTAAAGACACTGACTGATAACAAGGACACGTGTGTGAGGCAGGGGAGGCTCAGTGAGTAAAGACACTGACTGATAACAAGGACACTGTGTGTGAGGCAGGGGTGGCTCAGTGAGTAAAGACACTGACTGATAACAAGGACACTGTGTGGGGCAGGGAAGGCTCAGTGAGTAAAGACACTGACTGATAACAAGGACACTGTGTGAGGCAGGGGAGGCTCAGTGAGTAAAGACACTGACTGATAACAAGGACACTGTGTGTGAGGCAGGGGAGGCTCAGTGAGTAAAGACACTGACTGATAACAAGGACACGTGTGTGAGGCAGGGGAGGCTCAGTGAGTAAAGACACTGACTGATAACAAGGACACGGTGTGTGAGGCAGGGGAGGCTCAGTGAGTAAAGACACTGACTGATAACAAGGACACTGTGTGTGAGGCAGGGGAGGCTCAGTGAGTAAAGACACTGACCGATAACAAGGACACTGTGTGTGAGGCAGGGGAGGCTCAGTGAGTAAAGACACTGACCGATAACAAGGACACGTGTGTGAGGCAGGGGAGGCTCAGTGAGTAAAGACACTGACCGATAACAAGGACACTGTGTGTGAGGCAGGGGAGGCTCAGTGAGTAAAGACACTGACCGATAACAAGGACACTGTGTGTGAGGCAGGGGAGGCTCAGTGAGTAAAGACACTGACCGATAACAAGGACACGTGTGTGAGGCAGGGGAGGCTCAGTGAGTAAAGACACTGACCGATAACAAGGACACTGTGTGTGAGGCAGGGGAGGCTCAGTGAGTAAAGACACTGACCGATAACAAGGACACTGTGTGTGAGGCAGGGGAGGCTCAGTGAGTAAAGACACTGACTGATAACAAGGACACTGTGTGAGGCAGGGGAGGCTCAGTGAGTAAAGACACTGACCGATAACAAGGACACGTGTGTGAGGCAGGGGAGGCTCAGTGAGTAAAGACACTAACTGATAACAAGGACACGGTGTGTGACGCAGGGGAGGCTCAGTGAGTAAAGACACTGACTGATAACAAGGACACTGTGTGTGAGGCAGGGGAGGCTCAGTGAGTAAAGACACTGACTGATAACAAGGACACTGTGTGTGAGGCAGGGGAGGCTCAGTGAGTAAAGACACTGACTGATAACAAGGACACGTGTGTGAGGCAGGGGAGGCTCAGTGAGTAAAGACACTGACTGATAACAAGGACACTGTGTGAGGCAGGGGAGGCTCAGTGAGTAAAGACACTGACTGATAACAAGGACACTGTGTGTGAGGCAGGGGAGGCTCAGTGAGTAAAGACACTGACTGATAACAAGGACACGTGTGTGAGGCAGGGGAGGCTCAGTGAGTAAAGACACTGACTGATAACAAGGACACGGTGTGTGAGGCAGGGGAGGCTCAGTGAGTAAAGACACTGACTGATAACAAGGACACGTGTGTGAGGCAGGGGAGGCTCAGTGAGTAAAGACACTGACTGATAACAAGGACACTGTGTGTGAGGCAGGGGAGGCTCAGTGAGTAAAGACACTGACTGATAACAAGGACACTGTGTGTGAGGCAGGGGAGGCTCAGTGAGTAAAGACACTGACTGATAACAAGGACACTGTGTGAAGCAGGGGAGGCTCAGTGAGTAAAGACACTGACCGATAACAAGGACACGTGTGTGAGGCAGGGGAGGCTCAGTGAGTAAAGACACTGACCGATAACAAGGACACGTGTGTGAGGCAGGGGAGGCTCAGTGAGTAAAGACACTGACTGATAACAAGGACACGTGTGTGAGGCAGGGGAGGCTCAGTGAGTAAAGACACTGACTGATAACAAGGACACTGTGTGTAAGGCAGGTGAGGCTCAGTGAGTAAAGACACTGACTGATAACAAGGACACGTGTGTGACGCAGGGGAGGCTCAGTGAGTAAAGACACTGACTGATAACAAGGACACGTGTGTAAGGCAGGGAACCTTGTTCAATTCCCGGTGTCAGCTCCTTGTGATCTTCGGAGAGTCACTTTATCTCCCTGTGCCTCAAGCACCAAAAAATAGATTGTAAGCTCCATGGGGCAGGGACAGCACCTGTAAAATGTATGAACAGCGCTGCAATTGTAATTGTGAAGCGCTTTGAGTGCCATTTGGAGGAAAGTGCTATATAAACTACTTCACTACACTTGCCACCTCCTCTGCTGGGATAATGTTCTATGCATCCACCACTATGTGAAATAAAGTTATTATGATTCTAAATACAAAGGGCCAGGCAACTAAATGGGGAGTGATTTAAGTCCCAGTCTTAAGATCCATTGAGGTTTCGTATTATTAAGTACATCTAGGCTTATGTTGTATGTAAGCTCTTGTCCACATCAGCTGAAGCAGGTTTGAATTAGAAGTGATTAACAATATATGCAGTGGTATGTAACACATTGGAGTTGCCATTTCACACCCGGGAAGGTGTGGTTCTTGAAGCGCAGTGCAGATAAAGGAAATGAATATCGGGACTGGTGTTTTCTCCCTGAGACGTGCTCTGCTTTTCAGCAGCACAGAAGCGGTATACAGCTCCCGCATTGCCGGGGTGTTATTTCAGAAGGGGGTCAGGCTGACCAGTTACACGTATAATTCCACAGATAGAGGGAATATCAATACATATTACACTGTGACCTTTCTCACAGTGCTCGCCCCCAGCAAACACTTTCTCACCCGGCGCTGGCCTTTTCATATCTGAGGGGGAAAAGTCAAGTGAAGCACTGTGCTATTCTTCAGTAAGTGTGGGTGTGGGTGTGGATAGAAAGAGCGAGGGAGAACAGCACAGCAACCATGACACCCTATCCCAAAGAGCTTGCACTCTCTTTTTTTGGCACACGTGACACAGATCGGCAAAGGGACTTTACACACTTGCACGGCTCGCATATACAGTTGCATTGTTGGAAGTCTCGCAAGGAAAGCCGCGCGTGTCTATCGCACGCCGTACAGTATGCCCCTGCTCGCGTAACGCGCTGCTCTTGTTCTCGGCGCCTGGCAGGTGGTGAAGAAGAAGCAGCGCACCCGGGTGATGGAATTCTTCATAGACGTGGCCAGAGAATGCTTCAACATCGGCAACTTCAACTCCATGATGGCCATTATCTGTAAGCAGCGTCAGTTATGGGGGCGGCGGGGGGGGGGGGGGGGGGGAGTTTGCAATGATTTAAATGAGTAACCAGAGGCAGCAGCAAAATCTGCCCTGGTGTGTGCAATAAGGCACTCAGATGTTGTGTAACCACTAGTTGATATATCTCTTGAGGAGCTGATATAACCAGAAGTTTACCCCACTGCCGAGTTCTTTGTCCTGCGTCCGTAACCGTATAACTACGTTTAGAAGTGTCAGACCCTTTCACTACCAGAAGGGTCTGTCGCGCGTAGGAAAGCTACACTGGCACCAAAGAGGTTACATTACATTTCGGTCAAGTGCATTGCATATAAATGGCAGGCAGTGTGTGTGCTCCTGCACATTGCACATGCATTGGGAGATATTGGGGGTATGCAGGGGGGGTGCATTGTCTGTATGCAGGTGGGGGGTGGGGGTTGGATCGTTGCTTCCTGGGTCGCACCTGTTCTGTATATCAGTATGTGCATGTGAAGGGGAGATTTGTGCTGCTCCTGCCAGCCCTTGGCAGGTCACTGTACTTGCTGTTGAGCGGAGCTCTCCCTGCTGCTCCCTGCTCTGTATATATTTTGATAACTTTGCAGGAGTAAACAGGGGAAGTCTTACTAAGAAGCTTCGGGCTGCAATTCAGCGTTATAATGCACATTATCCGGTGTCCGCACTGTGTAATGTGTGATGGGTGTACCGGTTATTGCCTGCAGTGAGCCTTTTCTGTATTATAGTGACATCTGTGTAGCTGTGACTTTTTGTTGTTAAATCTTGGTTTCTAATACGCTTTTTACATGTTCTTTTTAGCTGGGATGAACCTTAGTCCTGTGGCCAGGCTAAAAAAGACCTGGTCCAAGGTGAAAACGGCAAAGTTTGATGTTTTGGAGGTAAGCTGCACATTTATAAAAGGCGTGATATGGCTGGAGTCCCAATCAACAGATCGGAGGGGGGAGGGGAGGGGGCTATAGCTTTGTGTACAGATGTGCAGAGCAATGTATACATCTGTACTCGTGTACATATACGCTTGCAGAGTAATTAAAGCATCAGAACAATTCCCTGTGTGGCCCTCTGGTAGCAAAGGGATTTAAACCCATGAAAGGGAGGATGCAGGTACATTAGGTTTAACTGTATGGCCTTTACCCTAACACTGACCCTCATCTCCCTGTTATATACTGTCTCCCCCTGCAGTGTGAGGGCCAGGGGTGTACAACAGGGATCTTCCTGTCTCCTGTCAGCATGGCTCTGGGGCTTGTTAGGAGACTGTGATCTATCAATCACTGACAGGCAACTGCTCCAAAACTGGGCTACAGCCCCATCTAGTGTCAGAAAGGTGGTATTGCACTGTTTGGTATTAACGCCCCTAAGACCCCTATTTAATACACCGTCGTGCTGCTTGCCTTGTTGGAGACTTAAGCTCCATTCAGATATATTTATTAAGGTCCTTTAAAAACTGAATGTAACCAGCAATTGGTATATACATGGGATGGCCAACTCCAGTCCTCAAGGGCCACCAACAGGTCAGGCTTTCAGGATATCCCTGCTTCAGCACAGGTGACACAATCAGTGGCTCAGTCGTTGACTGCACCACCTGTGCTGAAGCAGGGATATCCTGAAAACCTGACCTGTTGGTGGCCCTTGAGAACAGGAGTTGGCCACCCCTGGTATATAGTATGTTGCGGGTCCCTTCTGCGAGTGTACTGGGATTGTTCCAGCTTTATGCCAACGTTGGACTGAAAACACGGACATTTGCAAAGGGATTGTATGGGAAATGTATTTGCTTTGTGTCAATATCATAATACCTATTTGCTCAGCCTCTTAATGTATAGCTGGTATACGTGTAACAATAGAACCGTGTGTGATCCATGACCGTGTTCCAAGCAGAGGGGATTTGTTACTCTCCCTTTTTGTTACATTACGCGCCCTCTCTGCAGCCTGTGATACCGGGGACCACCCTCTTCCCCTTCTCCATACTCTTGGTATCCGTAACAGAGCTGTATCCTGGATCTCCTCTTACCTCTCCCATCGTACTTTCAGTGTCTCCTTTGCCAGCACCTCCTCCTCTGTTGATGTTTCTCTGTGGACGTACCCCAGGGGTCTGTCCTGGGACCTCCTTTTTCTCTTTTCTCTTTACATACTCTATAGGTGATTTTATCACTTCTCTTTAATTCAAATATCACCTCTATGCTGATGAGACACAAGTTTGCTTTTCAACCCCTGACCTTACACCTGCTGTACAGACCAAAGTCTGAATGTCTCTCTGCGATATCGTCCTGGATGGCCCTCCGCAGACAAACTTAACATATCAAAGACGGAGCGCCTCTTACAGTACTCCCTCCCAAACCTGGCCCTACTGCCCCATCTATATTACTGTTGGCAGCACTATCATACATCCAGTATCACAAGCACGCTGCCTAGGGGTCACATTTGACTTTTCCCTCACATTCTCCTCTCATATTCACAATGTACAGTAGCTAAAATCTGTCATTTTTTCATGGGTAACATTGCAAAGATACACCCTTTCCTCTGTTGTTCTGCTGCTAAAACTCTAACGCAGGCCCTCATTCTCTCCCTTCTCAACTATTGTAACTTTCTACTGTCTGTCCTTCCTGCCTCTCACCTGTCCCCCTACAATATATCCTAAACAGTGCAGCTAGAATCACTTTGCTCTCTCCTAAAAATGTCTCGGCGTGTCTCCTGCTGATATCCCTTTCCTGGCTTCTGATTAAATTCTGTATTTCTTACAAAATTCTCCTCTCTTAAGGCAAATACCTTCCTCTGCTCCTCCTTTCATCTCAGTCCCAATTTCTCGCTATACACCTGTCCGACTCTTGCATTCTGCTCACGGATGCCTTCTGTTTACCCCCTTTCCCTCCTTAAACCTTTCTCACTGACTGCCCCACACCTCCGGAATGCCCTTCCCCTCAGTACCCGACTGGCACCCTCTTGCCAACTTTAAGACCCACCTCTTTAATGCAGCATATGGGTAGCTCCGCTGGCTGATACTATACTTCTCATATGCACGGACCATAGCAACCCCCTACTGTCCCTGGAAGTTCTGCCTACTTACCACTTGGATTGTAAGCTCTTCGGGGCAGGGACTCCTTTTCCTTATGTTACTTTTATGTCTGAAACGCTTATTCCCATGATGTGTTTCATGTGTAATACTGCTGTGAAGAGCTATGTACCTGGATGGCGATATATATATGTATATATATATATGTGTTCAGCTGTTGAAATAGCTCTTGCTTCCTCTTGTTAACAGCACCACATGGATCCATCCAGCAACTTCTGTAATTATCGCACAGCCCTGCAGGGGGCAGCACAGCGGTCCCAGAGCGCCAACAGCTGCCGGGAGAAAATAGTCATCCCAGTTTTCAACTTATTTATCAAAGATCTATTCTTCCTGCACAAAATCCACTCCAACCGCTTACCCAACGGACACATCAACTTCAAGGTAACCACTCGCCCCCTTCTCATTGGTTGTTTGTCCGCGTTCTGCCCTATTAATGCCAGAGCGAGTTATAGAGTGTCAGGTTCCAAATATCTTCTCCATTAGGCCGCGTCCATGAATGTGGACGGAGGCGCGCTAATGCGAGCTTCCGCTCGGCACTGAGCCCCTACAGCCGCAATGAGAGCGGCTTTAGTAGGGGCTCACCTACGCTTACGCAAGCGTGCGGAAACGTAGGTCTTAGGAAAATTTTAAATCTTCGCGCTTGCCGGAGCGCAGGGCCGGTCTCGTGAGCGGTTCGCCCAATGAGGGCGAACCAGCTCCGTGACGTCACTGGCCTGCCCGTCGACACGCCCCCGGATGGCGCGCTGTTTAAGGCCAGGGAAAGCCCCCGCTTTCCCTCAGCCTCAGTGCTGAAGCAGGGATATCCTAAAAACCTGACCTGTTGGGGGCCCTGGAACTGGAGTTGATCACCTCTGGCCTACAATACACTGCAGAATGGTAGTAAATGGCCCACTGTGCGTATTCTTTCATAGCCAAGCCCTCTGGTTCTTGGCAGTGTTTATGGGACGGGTTGGCTGGCTTTTTCCGTCCGTGTTCTGCCAGCTTTACAAGGTCTCACTTTATTTTACTTATTGTTCCCCCCTGGGCAGAAATGTTGGGAGGTCTCCAGGCAGATCCATGATTTCCTGACATGGAAGCAGGTGGAATGTCCATTCGAGAAGGATAAGAAGATTCAGACCTACCTTCTCACTACGCCCATATACACTGAAGAAGGTAAGTGGGGTGGCTTCCTTTGGCCTTGGTGCTGCTTGGTTACCAATGGATGATTCCCCTCCTCTCCTCCCCCTCCCCTGGTAGGGTGCATCTACATATTGGGTATGTAACTGGGTGGAGGCGTGGACCTATGTGTCAGGGGACTAAGAGCCGTGTCTTTTGCTTCCTTGGTTTTTTTTAGCTCTTTTTCTGGCTTCCTTTGAAAATGAAGGTCCAGACAATCACATGGAGAAGGACAGCTGGAAAACGCTCAGGTACAATAACGTCCCTGTCACTATAACCGTACATTATAGAAGTCGCGGTGGGAAAAAAAGTGATGTAACTCCTCCACTTACAGCAAATAAAAATATCACATGTGAGCACATTCACATGTCTCAGACAGGTCTGCAGCCAGGGATGCTGGGAAATGACATGCAAATGAGCACACCATGTCACCTTTTGCGCGCAGCCTGGGTTAATATACTGCATTCTATGAAGGCACCAGAGACACGACACACACGCAGAGGATGGGGTAATAAGGGGCACGTGCTCCGCTCATCTGCCTATCAATAGCTGGCATAACTATGGGGACTGATGAGTTTCGGGAGATTTGTTGCAAGACTCACAAAGGAGCAGAAATTAGTAGTAAGAGCACCAATTTTAAATTGTGTCAAGGTCGTTTCACACAAGCAGAGCAAAGGTAGGACAGTGAGCAGTGCGGTTATAGGAGCAGTTAGGGGAGGGGTTATAGGGAGCAGTTAGGGGAGGGGTAATAGGGAGCAGTTATTAAAGCAGTTAGGGGAGGGTTATAGGGAGCAGTTATTAAAGCAGTTAGGGGAGGGGTTATATGCAGTAGTATAGGAGCAGTTAGGGGAGGGGTTATAGGGAGCAGTTATTAAAGCAGTTAGGGGAGGGGTTATATGCAGTAGGTATAAGGGAGGAGTAAAAAGTAGGAAATATAGGGGCAGTTATAGGAGTAGCAAGAGAGACGTTTTAGGGAGTGAGTATAGGAGCAGTACGGGGTGGTTAGAGCACTTTGGGGGTGAATGAGGGGGATGATTATAAGATCCATTATTGGAGCTGTTAGGAAAGGAGTTCTAGGGAGCAGTTGGGGGAGGGGTTACAGGGAGCAGTTAGGGGAGGGGTTTTAGGGAACAGTTAGGGGAGGGGTTACAGGGAGCAGTTAGGGGAGGGGTTACAGGGAGCAGTTAGGGGAGGGGTTTTAGGGAGCAGTTAGGGGAGGGGTTACAGGGAGCAGTTAGGGGAGGGGTTACAGGAAGCAGTTAGGGAAGGGGTTACAGGGAGCCGTTAGGGGTGGGGTTAGAGGAGCAGTTAGGGGAGGGGTTTTAGGGAGCAGTTAGGGGAGGGGTTATAGGGAGCAGTTAGGGGAGGGGTTACAGGGAGCAGTTAGGGGAGGGGTTACAGGGAGCAGTTAGGAGAGGGGGTTTAGGGAGCAGTTAGGAGAGGGGTTTTAGGGAGCAGTTAGGGGAGGGGTTATAGGGAGCAGTTAGGGGAGGGGTTACAGGGAGAAGTTAGGGGAGGGGTTTTAGGGAGCAGTTAGGGAAGGGGTTACAGGGAGCAGTTAGGGGAGGGGTTATAGGGAATGATTATTAGGGGAAGAGTTATAGGGGAAAGGAGAGGACGAGCCCAGCACATCATTATAATGGGTCATTTCAATGTTCTATTCTGTAATTGGTGCAGTTTGCGTTTCTCTTTGTGTCAATTAAATCTGTGTTTGTGTGTTTTTTCACAGGTCAACGCTACTAAACAGGGCCTGAAAGATGGTTGACGCGGCGCCTGACGCACACACAGGAACAGCGGTTTTATTTTCACTGTATTTTTGTGCAGAATGTTGTGGTGAAGCAGACAGGCCTCACCGGCTGGGGCCTACTGTTTTGTTGTATATAATCTTTTATGAGACAAAAGAAATAATGGTATATAAATATAATTATATAAATCTATATATTTCATGCTTTAATCTCGATGCACTTATAAAAAAAAAAAATATGAAAGGGATTTTTGTTTTCTTATTTCTATGGTTTATAAAAAAAACCTTTCATTGCCGGAAAGGCCGCAAACCCGAGCGATTTTATATCAGAAACATGCAATGCATGCCCCTCCACGTCAGGGAAGGGTTAACCCCTTCACTGTCAGTTCCCTCTGGCAGCATAGGGGTTAATACACAAGGGCAGGGCCCTGTTTTCTCAAATGTGTGGGTGTTTATAGCCAGGACGGGTGTGGGGTTTTAATAAGCCCAGGGGAAACCCTCCATTCCCCCCCCTCTCTGCCGCAGCGAATAGAGAAGTGCGAAACTTCGCATCAATTTGTGCGTTTCTGTCTCCAAATTCCATTCCTTGCCACAGTTTTGCCAAGCCTCAAAGGGCTCAAAGTCGCGATATGAGTCTTTGATTTTGCCGTTTCGCCATCTTAACAATCGCCAGACAGTACAGGGAAAACGGGGCGTGCGCTGTTTTTTTTATAGCCTTGGCGCTAAGCGAATCCTTTTGTGAAAATATTCTTAAATAAAAAAAAATAGCAGATTAAACGAAATTGCGCTGCCCCCTCAACGCTCGGCGAATCGCGTGCGTCTGACTCATCCGTGGCTGTTTTCACGACTCGAAGGTCAAATTCCGCCTGGTTCAGGGCCCGGATTGCGAACGTTTCGCACATCTCCAGGAGCAAAGCGGTTAACCCTATCCGTACTTTGCACAGCAGTGCACAGCGACAATGAAACGGTTATTAGTATTTTCAGGCTGCAAAACCGCTCGCTAAATATCTCCGGATTTATAGGGGGAAATGAAAAAAAAAACATTTTCTTAGATAAATCTGGTGCTGTGTTTGCTTGCGTATGTAAGCCGGGTTACTTCAGGAAATAGGGCCCCAATCTGGAGCAATAGACAACCCCTTATTTACCGAGAAACATCCTAAGGAAATGAATTGTGCCGTTTCCTGGCTAAACCTGTTTTTTGTGGCCTGCAGTATTGCAGCTGGAATATTTTAATAAATAATAGCCCCTGTGCAGGTCCTCGGTGCAGGGGAGGGTAATTCCAGTCCTCAAGGGCCACCAACAGGGTCAGCTGTTAAGGATATCCCTGCTTCAGCACAGGTGGTGCAGTCTTCGACTGAACTACTGATTGAGCTACCTGTGCTGAAGCAGGGATATCTTTAAAACTTGACCTATTGGTGGCCCTTGAGGACAGGACTTGCCCACCCCCTGCCTTAATGTCGCAGGGCTCTGGGGTAGGGGCTGCGGCTCATGCCACAGACCCATGTACCACCGGTACCATTGTAGTAACCTTAGTACCTTCTGCATATCTAGGACTGAGTAACTCTGTATCTTGCCATACAATGTAACATATAGAAACACTGACCGCATGCAGTCACCGGACAGCGGAGTGGTCAGAAGAAGCCTCCGCTTACCCCATCTGTAAGGGATGTCTCACTGGCAGTGTGTTCTCCAGCGGAGAAGGGGTTAACGCGCCGGTAGCAGATGTCGCCTTTGGGTTCTGCACCCGGGGTGTCGGATTCCTGCATGGTAAAAGAGTTATTCATCGGGGAGGGGAGGGGGACGGGGGCTCCTGTTTGCAGAGCCACATTTCGGATGAATGGAACATTTCTTGCCCTGTGGAAAGGGGAGGACCGTCTCTCCCGCCCTGTGCGCGGCGCCAAAAGAGGAGAATTTAACCCCTTCGCTGCTAGAGGGACCTGCAGCACCTTGCGGACTAAGCTCAGGCAGCAGGCGGTCATTCACACTGTATATTGGAGCTTTAACCTTTTCAGTGCTGGAGGGGCCCAGTCTCTGGCATGGACGGGCTTTCTCCTTCAGGGCTGGACAGGTTACATTGTATCATGTGGGGTTGCGGTTCTGTAAGAGGGATTACAACTCACTTCTGCACAGCTTTGCTGTTATTCACCTGGGTATGCCGCACTGATTCATCTGTTCTCATACAGCCCCGAAGGAAAGGGGGTGTCCGAGTGCTCTCCCCGTCCCTCAGGGGTGCTACATTCCGTAGTTCTGTGGGTTTTTTGGCTCTATCCCGACCAGCTTGCTCAATGAAGCTGTGCTGTGACGCAGGGTATTCTGTGTTTGAGCTGATGTGCTTGCGTAAATAAATACAGAATTGCTTCAAAACGGAGAATAGCGTCGTTGTGTTTTTTGACCTGTTCGCATGCACGTTTACTGCATCATCTCTTGCTGAAGCCCCCCGGTGCACGAGGGGCTCCGTATTCAATATGCTGTGACCAATGCCCACAGTGCGAGCCACTTTTACAGCTATACGGTATCATTACAGTACAGGGAATATAAGAATATAGATGGGAGAAGTGCATCAAGACATAAATGTAACATTAGGAGAGAGGAGTACCTGCCCCAAAGAGCTTACAATCTAATCGGAATGTGGGGAGAGAGAAGTAAATGTGAGCGCTTTGAGTAGAAGAACATTGGTGTATAAGAACATACTGTAGTTTAGTGCAGGCGTGCGCAAAGTGGGGGGCACGAGATGTTCCGGGGGGAGGGGTGGCAGCTGCAGAGGTCCTGCGCTCTCCCCCAAGGCATTTAAATTCAATGCCGGGGGACCGCGCGATGCCTCTGCAGCTTCTCTTACCTGGTAACCCCGCGTCAAATGATGCAGCGCATGGCAACGTGATGTCACATGACCCAGCAACGTCATTTGACGCCGGAGCCGAGCAGGAGGGGGAGCGTGAGCAAGCAGGGGGGTGCAGGGTGAAAACGTTTTGCACCCCTGTTTTAGTGAGTGGTCATCCAAGACGCTTTAAATGCTTCATTTAACAGGTGCATTTTCAGGTGGGTTTTGAAGTACTGGGAGACAAGGTGCTTGGCGGACATTGAGAGGGAGTTTCAGAGGTAGGTGCTGTATGTGAGAAGGTGCAGGTGTGAGAGAGCTGCAGAGACACATGGGGTAGAGAGTAGACAGGCCTGAGCAGAGTGTAGAAAGCAGATAGGGGTATTACGAGAGATTTAAGGCAGGCAGAGGGGTGAGGAGCCTTGAAGCAGAGAAGAAACGTGTAATGATTGCAGAACATAACAGATCTTTCAGAAGGTGATAAGCAGAGATTGATCTCAGAGGGGAGAGTGAGGTTATTCTCACTGCAGCATCTTAATAGAATGAAGAAAGCTGTGAGGCAGGGAGGCCAGTAAGGTGAAGGTTGCAGTAGTCCAGGTGGGAGAGAATGAGGGCATGCATTTACATTTTAGCTGTGGAGAAACAGAAAGGTTTTTATATTATCCGTTGCAGAGATATAAGCGGCAAATGATGTTGCTTCTTGAGTTCTCAGCTCCATTCAAACGAATAAAACTTTATTCTTCTGAAGCACAGGCCGCAGGAACAGGGAGACTATTTCCCCCTGGGCTGGTCAGATATGGAATAATTGGGCCGCTTGCCGGGAGGAGAGGAGCAGCGCCATGCAAATTCTGACCATAAGATGGCGCTGCAGACTCACGTAGCAGCCCCTCCCCTCCCTGGGAGGCTCCTCCCTGCAGTGTGCTGGTAATAGGGAGTATATCAGTGAGTAATAGTATTAGTGAGTGTATGTATATGCAGGGTCCAGCAGGGTAATTGAGGAGGGGGCATCTGATGGGGCCCAGCAGGGGGAGAGGAGGTATGTGCAGGTAGTGTCGGAGGGTAATGGAGAGAGAATGATGCAGGGTAAATAAACCAGAGGTATAATATTTTATTAATGTTCTAGTAAATGATGTTTTTTCCCCCCTCTGGACAACACACATATTGCCATACAGTATATTGGATGAGCGAGCAAAGTGATGACTTCAAGAAGACTTTGTGGCCCCACTGGGTGCGTCTGCGTCTGTTTGCTTGTTCTCTCTCCAGAGGGAAAACGCCGTAACGTTTTTTTTTATTTCTGATAAAATTCCGATAAAAACATTTCTGCCATCATAATTTAGATCTGCCAGAAGTGTCACCTTAATCGGTGCCGCCCCCATCTTGAAGTTCGTGTGGTTTTTTTTTTAAGGAATACAAAGAAAAACTGTACATCTCTTTGACCGGATTCTTGATACAGGACATTAAATGTATTATTTTACAACTTGTACTATGTTTTCAGACAATTTGCTTGAACCGTTTCAGAGACATTAAATGTTTAAAAGGAAAATAAATTGGTAACCATGGTAACAAATAACACTGTACTACACCAACCTGTCGCTTTGCTTTGAATGGAGGTGGCCGTGATAGCGACTCAGTGCGCGGCCAGTTTTCACCTTGCATTGAGCGGGGAATGGATGGAAGGGAAGTCAGCGTAATGATGCCACTCTATAAAGCATTAGTAAGACCGCACCTTGAATATGGAGCACAGCGCGTCCTCGCTTATCCAATGGAATGTGAACCCGCAGCCACCGTCGGATAATGTGTCCGGCGGATTGCGGGTCAATGTTACTCCCCGGCGGTGACTGTCGGATGAGCAGGTCCGACATCGGATAATGTGTCCGGCGGATTGCGGGTCAATGTTACTCCCCGGCGGTGACTGTCGGATGAGCAGGTCCGACATCGGATAATGTGTCCGGCGGATTGCGGGTCAATGTTACTCCCTGGCGCTGACCGTCGGATGAGCAGGTCCGACGTCGGATAATTGACCGCCGGATTGCACTATGCGGCTTCGGATAAGACATCCATCAGAAAGCGATGACCCACTGTACAGTTTGGGCACCACTCATTAGAAAAGACATTATGGAACTAGAGAAAGTGCAGAGAAGAGCCACCAAATTAATAAAGGGGATGGACAATCTAACTTATGAGGAGAGGCTAGCTAAATTAGATTTATTTACATTAGAAAAGAGGCGTCTAAGAGGGGATATGATAACCATATCCAAATATATTCGGGGACAGTACAAGGAGCTTTCAAAAGAACTATTCATCCCAAGTGCAGTACAAAGGACTCGGGGCCATCCCTTAAGGTTGGAGGAAAGGAGATTTCACCAGCAACACAGGAAAGGGTTCTTTACAGTAAGGGCAGTTACAATGTGGGATTCATTACCCATGGAGACTGTGATGGCAGCTACAACATATAAGGTTGGGCATCTTTTTAGAAAGGAAAGGTATACAGGGATATACCAAATAAGTAAACATGGGAAGGGTGTTGATCCAGGAAGTAATCTGATTGAAGAAAGGGATTTATTTCCCCCCGTTATGTGACATTGGATAATGTGTCACTGGGGTTTTGTGTTTGCATTCTGTTGTCTAAATTTAACACAGGTTGAACTTGATGTTACTAGTTATTAAATCTAGTGCTGCATGCACCGCTCCTCTTCTCTGACAACTTCTGCGCACAACGCACACCGCACTAAGATCTCCTCCGGCACGAGCCGCACACACCGCACTAACAGCTCCTCCGGCACCTGCCGCACACACCGCACTAAGATCTCTTCCGGCACCCGCCGCGCACACCGCACTAAGATCTCCTCCGTCACCCGCCGCACCCGCCGCACTAACAGCACCTCTGGTTGTCCCTGGAAAACTTGTTGTAATGCTGGAAACGTTGCAGTGGTGGGCACGGTTTGCCCTCCTCCCTCAACTGCCGCCGTTCCCATCAAACCGGGGGTCCCTGTAAACAACCAGCCCTATTCCCCATACAAGCTGTCCGTGGTCCCATACAAGCTGTCCGTGGCCCTGGCCACACACGTGTGAGTGTGACGTATCAGTTTATTCTATGTCTTTTATAAATGACGGAGGCCGCTTTGCATCTTTTACAGATACATTGTTACGTTGGTGATTGGACCTGAATAAACAGCAGCAACGTTCTGAGATAGAATCTCTTTTATTGCACTAGCTGCATCATTTGGACACTCACAAACCCGCATTAGAGACGACCTAACTGCTCTATAAACTGTAGGCACTAACCTAATCGCATCATGATTTTTATTAATCCACGTAACTGGTCACTTAGTTTTTTTGTTCATTTACTTATTTTTACTTATTTTCGTCATATATTTTTTAGATTTTTTTTTTTATAAATCCTTTCTATGTTTATTGAAGCTGGTAAAAAGGAAAGAACTGGTGGCCAGTTGAAAAATAACAAAACACTTTGAGGCATATAGCTGAAAAATATAAAAAGAAGAGAAACCTCCAACGCGTTTCACACCAGTCTGCACTTTATCACTTTATCACTCAGTGCTCCTTTTTCTACCAGCGTCATCTACTCCGTTTACCTCACATCAGGAAGCACGCGGGGTGTCGGAACGCCTTCATGGGGCGCGAGTACTCTTATTCATGTGACCGCTGAAGATTGCTGCCTACATTAGGATTGGTTACGCTCATTAGGGGATTCTTGTTGCCTGATATTGCTGCATATATTAGGATATTAGCTGCCTGATATTGCTGCATATATTAGGATATTAGTTGCCTGATATTGCTGCATATATTAGGATATTAGTTGCCTGATATTGCTGCATATATTAGGATATTAGTTGCCTGATATTGCTGCATATATTAGGATATTAGTTGCCTGATATCGCTGCTGGTTCCCTTTTGGTAACTACCAACTCCATGGGGCTCAATTCTATCCGTTATTGTGATTCTGCATTTGCATATACTTTCCTGCGGAGCCACGGTTTCTACTCACAGTTCACGGACATTTTTTTAAAGGGTTAATATTATGCCTCCAATTTACCTGCTGTCCAGTGTTTGGTAGCCCCCATCACAGAGGTCATTCCTCTATTTGTTTCTATGTTTATTGCCTACTCTATTAAAAACGTATATCCATCTGCGCCCGGCCGAAAAACAACGTGTCAGAAATCCGCCCGGACGATGTCACAGCCCCTTAAAGAGTATGTGTGGATAAAAGCAGGCACCTGGTAACCCTACTCTGGTGCAGCAATCTCTAGAGAAAGGCTGATCCACATGAGCCGAGTGTGGGAGGAGCAGCTGCCGGAACAGGCAGAATCTATAGAGAAGGCTCGGGGAGAAGTCAGAAGGTGCTGCAGAGATCATATGTTATATTGTTACAAATAAAACTGCAATCCTTACAAATGAGTTAACAGCTTCCTAATAAATCCCTTAAAAGGACCTTTCAAGTCCAATGCACTTTACAATGATGTCAGCAGCCACCTCTGAGAAAGCGAAGTATCAAACTGAGAACACATTTATTTACATTCTCCACTATTTTCCAACAGCATCTCCTCCCCAGACGACGCAGCGTCACAATGTCATGGCAACGTGACGCCATGACAGCGGGATGCTGAAAGAGATGCCGCCACACAGGTAAGAGACAGTTACACAGGCCCCGCGCTCTCCCCCTGGCAATCGGTTTCATTGTTGTGGGGAAGAGGGCGGGGCCTCAGTAACCGCGGGGCTCGGTGCAGTGACGGCGCCATCAAGCCGGCCCGAGCAGGGCTACATACATATTGTCGCTCCAAGAACGGTCATGCAGATGGGCTGGCACCTACCTCTGTGATGAGGGCCCCCCTGTAACGGGTCCCTCCTGGACCGTGACCTTATCCAGCTCCCCCCGCCCTCATTTCCTGTGCACAAGGCATTTCAGTCTCTTATGCAAAACTGGTTACAGAAGCTGCTACAAAGGAGTGCTGCTAATTTGGGAAGAGGGTCTGACCCCAGAGGTGGCTGCATTCATGTTTGTGAAGCAGGATTGAAAGGGGCTGCACGTAAAAGCAACAATCACCCAACTCGCCCCTTGAGGATTCCTGTTGGCCCGCGAGAACAGGACATTTAAACTTGTGATATCGGACCCCCTATGGAGGTATTTCTGGAAGCAGGGGGTCCCCGGAGTTCAGCGCTGGAGACCCCCTGCTTCAACCCGATAAAAAAAATAAAACTGTAAAAGCTGCTTGGACTGAACCATGAAGTGCCGGACAAGCCGCTCCGCGGTAATGTCGCCGCCACGGAAATCTCGGGCCGCCCCTTGGGTTAGAAACTCCATCTCCTCGTGTTTCTGGCACCAAGGTTAGATGGCAAGCTCTGAGGGACAGGGATTCCTTGTGCCAGTGCTACATAAGGGGGAAAAGATGTTTAAAAAGCACACGTTTTCTGAAGTGTAGCAAGAAAGACATCGAGAGACGGCTCCAAAGAAGAAGGAGACGAAACCCTTGACATGGTTTTTTTTGTTAATGCAGAATTTTGAGTATTTATTTTGCTGCTCATCTTAGTTTAACCCCTTCACTGCCATAGGGGGGAGGGTCACTCAATGTGGTGCTATAATCTCCGACAGTGAAGGGGTTAGTTCAGGGATTCTCAACTGCAATCCTCCCCCCTTTCCCGGTTTTCAGCATATCACTGCTTCAGCACAGGTGGCCGAGTCAAAGATTGAGCCACCTGTGCTGAAGCAGGGATAACCTGAAAACCTGACCTGCTGGTAATCTTTCCTGAGTTCTGGGCCAGCAGACTGCGACACAATATAAAACCACCCGTCCGTAGGAAAAATAATTTTATTGGGTTCACGGATTTGCGGCGACGTAGAACAATCGCGTCTTGTCTCTGCGTGTGTCCTACAGCTACGCACAAGCAAAAGCTCTTTGGTGGACATTTTAACCCTTTTGCTGCCAGAGGGGCCCAGAAACGGCCTCACCCTGGCACGGACAGGGTTAACGATATGAAAACACATTAGAAATAGAATACAACAATACAAAATTCTAAACCGGACCTTCACTTATTTCCCATCTCCATTATTATTCTAACTGCGTTAACGACGGGTTTAACTGCCCACCGATTCTATAAACCCTTAAGTGCCTTAATGCGCAAACTGTTTAAGGCAGGGGTGGCCAAATCCAGTCCTCAAGTGCCACCAACAGGTCAGGTTTTCAGGATCTCTCTGCTTCACCACTGGTGGCTCAATCAGTCCCTGCTTCAACACTGGTGGCTCAGTCTCTGCTTCAGCACAGGTGGCTCCATCAGTGGCTCAGTCTTTGACTGAACTACCTGTGCTGAAGCAGGGACATTCTGAAAAACTGACCTGTTGGTGGCTCTTGAGGACTGGAGTTGGCCGCCCCTGGTTTAAGGTGGTGAAGAGACTGAACAATAATATCAGATAACAAGTAAATCCCTTTGTATCCATGGGGACCTGCATTGCAAAGCTCATTCCTTTGCTTGCTTGTTTTCCCCAGGGAAGGAACACCCACAGATTACAGCAGACACTGCGCGTCCTCATTGTATAATACCAGGGGGGCGGGGGAACACCTGGATTAAAAAGATACCCAGACACCCCTTGGGCTGTTTCTATTCATGATCTAGGAAATGTGTTTTGGATCGCTACAAATTAACCAGGCTGCATCGTCCCCGGTTTAACATTTCCACATTAGGGGATCCCTGATAAAGTGGATAAGAAGCAAAAAGTGATCCACTAGCAGTGCTCATTTGCATGTCATTTCCCAGAATCCCTGGCTGCAGTGGACGTGCTGTATCCTGTGCGATTGTGGGGTGAGGCAGGTTTGGGGACCCGTCTAAAACGTCAGGGTGTTCATAAATGATCCTCTATCAATATTACGGGCCGCGATTCTGCACGAAAAATGTCATTTCTTAGCTTCCAAACCAATAATTTGACATTTTTTAGCTAATAAAAAGGACTCTGGGGGCTATATATTGACCCAAATTTGCATCATCTCCATCTTGCCGGTCTTCGCGTCAGTGTAAGAAGGGGTTTGTTTGCACCACGTTTTGTGCCACATGCATTTATGATTTACAAAGTGTCGATAAGAGGATTTATACGGAACATTCCGGGCCTCTGCAGCTGGTTTTGTCTTAAGTGGTGTAAACTTATCTGGCCACAATTTACAAACGCAACTACAAAAATGCCGCATTGTGACGGACCGAACTTCTCTGCGCACGCTCTGCGCACGCTCTGCGCGTTCATATATCACCGTTTGCTTTAAATGAGCCGTTCGCTTTCTGTCCCTGTCTGCTCTAATGCAGGAGTGGCCAACTCCAGTCCTCAAGGGCCACCAAGAAGTCAGGGTAGCCCTGCTTCAGCGCAGGTGGCTCAATCAGACTGAGCCACTGATTGAGCCACCTGCGCTGAAGCAGGGATATCCTGACAACCTGACCCATTGGTGACCCTTCAGGACTGGAGTTGGCCAACCCTGCTCTGATTCAATAAGGCACCCTGGAGTTGGGTTTCCGTCATGCCTGCTCCATATGTCCTCACCCAGCTGATGATAACCCGTTGATTCCATTCCTGTGACACACGTGGGTAATGCCCATGACTGGTAAAGGAAAATTAACCCCTCGGCTGCCAGGTCAGCAACGCACTGTATTGGAGCTGCCTCTGGGCCAGCGAAACGGTATATGCCAAATATTTAGAGCACTAATCAATCAAGCACATCAGGATTGTTATATGACTTTCTTGGCAATAACCTTGATTGCCTACCTACTGTATTAATGAAAAGCATTGCATTAAATTCATTGACAAGGATGCTGGGTAGAGTAACCCCTTCAGTGCTGGAGACGCATGCAAGGCATTGCATGTTATAGATATATTGCTCTGCAATGTGCTGCCATCTCCCCCCCCCCCCCCTCTTCCCCCTGAAGGGAATAAGCAGTGGGTGAGGGCCACGGGCCCCTAATATATTCCTCCGTAGGTCCAACAACTGCCCAGCACCATCTCCGATGCTTGTCCAGAAAGGGCCGACCGCCCATGCAGCCAACCTACTTCTGTCTCGTCCGGGCCGGGGTTTATGACGGAAAACCCCGCACAAGTTGCACCTCTCGAGTACCAGGCCCCCCCGACGCATTCTGAGGTCCCAGCCTCCGTCCTAGGCTCCGCCTCCGCGGTGCTTGCAGCAAGTTCCCACGCGGCCCCGGGGACCCCTCAGGCCTCCGGCTCACTGTTAGTCCGGAAGGCTTGCTTGCGCAGATGGGCCTCGATCTCCTCCCGGAAGACCAGCATGCCCAGGTGAGGGTGAGAGGCCTCGTTCATGGCCTTGGACTGGATGCACATGCGGTACTGTTCCGGGGTCAGCTCGTCTGCGCAGTGCTTCTCGTGCCACAGGTGGAAGAGTCCGGGCACCGGCGTGCGCACCACCATCATCTCCCCGTGGAGGTACTTCCGGTACAAGTGGACATCCTCTCCACCCCAGCCTTTGACTTCCAGATCAAATCCCCCTGTGGAGGTGGCAGAGAGAAGACACAGGGATGAGCTGTGCCCGTCATCACCTTCCCCTCTAGCTCTGCAAAAAGTCACTGATTTACTTAAAAAAACACACATGTAGGATATTGCTTGGTCTGCAGACCAAGCAATATCCTACATGTGTGTTTTTTTAAGTAAATCAGTTCTGTACTATGAGAAAATACTTGTGGCATTTTTTTAAACAACTCTGAAGTTTTAATGTACTATAATGTAACAAGCATTTTTTGTTTCTATAGCAACCATTTACAAAGTCACACCCCTTCCTCTTCTGAAACAGGCTCTGGCACACCCCTTGTGGAGCCCTGTCCTCTATCTAGCAGTGCACCAATTGTATCTAGTGACGGCCTGGTAACATGATCTTGCCCACAGAACTCTGCATCTTTGATCCTCTTCTGCTGCACTGACAGTCATTTAGTGAACCCCCGAGCCAAATCTTCGACGATCGGCAACTTGGCTAATCATTTGTCAGTGTGTGGATTTTATTAATGTACATATTAAAGGGGAAAATAAATACAATAAAATAGGCAGCTTGGACTGCTGCTTTAATAATAATAATTTGTTCTTGTATAGCGCTGCTAGTTTTACGTGGCGCTTTACAGAGACATTTTGCAGACACAGTCCCTGCCCCGTAGAGCTTACAATCTCTGATAAGTGACTTGCCCCAGGGATTGCACCAGGTTCCCCAGCTTCACACACCGTGCCAGAGTCAGTGGCGTTACTCACTGAGACGCTCCTTCTTTAAGGCGATCCCAGGTATAAAAGGAAGCCAAGAATTACATATGGTCAGATGTATCACAGCGGATGGGAAAATGGGCAGAATAAAGGGCCCACGTGGTTCCTACCCGCCGTCACACTGTGTACCTATGCAATTTGTGGCAATTAATCTATTTATTGTATTACTATAATTCCCTGGACTGTATTGTCGGCGACAATATATAGATATATACTGCGCCAGATGTCGTGAGCAGAAATGGATTCAATACAACAGAAGAGCTCATTATACCCATTTTCTGATATAATGAGCAGTAATAATGCAGAGGACTCCCCGCGCTCACAGCTACTTTGCTGCGTGTTATGCGCGCGGCGTTACTCAGAATGTATACATTATTCCACAAGATGGCGCCAGAGTAACATTCTAATGTACTGCGCCTGCATGGACTTGAATGGAAGTTACTGCATTGTTACAGTGCCTTTGTTAGCCGGATTTTCACCTACTTTAAATAAGGCCATTTCAACCTTCGCATAAGCAGCGTTTGGAAAAGGTAAGTTGTTTATAAAAGGCTCGGCCCCAACAGAAGTGAAATCACTCCGCCATGTAACAACTCACTATTTCACTTGTATTTTGTCTTGGCTTTGGTCAGGGCGGCCAACTCCTGTCCTCAAGGGCCACCAACAGGTCAGGTTTTCAGGATATCCCTGCTTCAGCACAGGGGGCTCAATCAGTGGCTCAGTCGGTTAAGGCCAACGAGTTGTGTTCATTACTTTCCTAGCTGGATTTATGTATTGTGTGTGTGAAGGGGGCAGGTTGGAAAGGATGAGGTCATCCCCCTTGTTACTCTCCGGAGGGGTGCAGGATGTTGCCTGGTTACCACTTACCGATGGTCAGGAAATCGGTCCTAAACTGGCAGGTCATCCCGAAGCCAAAATCCCGCCAGAAACCGGAGTCCTTCTTATGAACCTAGAACATTAACAGGTGTAAAACAGTTTGTGATATTAGGGAGATGCATACATACATACATACATACATACATACATACATACATACATACATACATACATACCAGTACCAGTACCAGTACCAGTACCATGTTAGCCGAGCTTTATAATCAAAAATGAACAGACGATACCGTTCTGTGGCTAACAAAATGCTCTTATTTGTCCGAGCTTTCGAGATACACTGATCTCTTCTTCCGGCGATGTTACAATGGATGAAGCAAGAGAGGATTTTACTTAAAAACAGCGCATCCTGGAATGTTATCTGTGACTAGAGCATATCCCTCCCCCTGTGCAGTATGCGATTTATGACAAGGTGTTAAATGGTCCCTGAATGTTAGTAATGTAAGTGTGTTTGTGTATGTGTGTGTAAATATACATTTATAAAGCGCCCAGTGTAAGCAGCGCTTTACAAAAGGTGTGAGTGGGAGTGTAACCCAAAACCTGGCACATTCTACATGCTC
This sequence comes from Ascaphus truei, assembly GCF_040206685.1. NCBI lineage: Eukaryota > Metazoa > Chordata > Amphibia > Anura > Ascaphidae > Ascaphus > Ascaphus truei. The sequence continues at coordinate 6,639,722 of NC_134490.1, read as the reverse complement.
CCTAAAATCCACAAAGAGGGTAACCCTGGGCGCCCTATTATCTCTGGATCTGGCACACTGACTGAGAATATTTCTGGCTGGGTTGAAGGCATTCTAAAACCACTTGTCAAGAACACACTCGGCTATATCCAGGAGACCATGGACCTGCTAAACAAACGTAATGCCATTGGCCCCCTCCCAACAGGAACACTACTAATAACCATGGATGTAGAATCACTTTATACAAACATCCTTCACAAAGATGGGATTTCAGCCTGCAGATGCTTTCTGGGACCGCAGGAGCCACTCACAGAGACAGTGACTAAATGCATCTAATTTATTCTGACCCATAACTACTTCATATTTGGAAATGACACATACCTCCAGACAACTGGGACCGCTATGGGCACTCGGATAGCGCCACAGTATGCCAATCTGTTTTGTGCAAAACTGGAAAGTGACTTTCTATCCACCTGTCACATGAAACCCCTTACATACCTTCGGTACATCGATGACATCCTCCTGATTTGGACCTCTGGTAAACAGGACCTCATAGAGTTCCATGAGAACTACAATACGTTCCACCCGACCATCAACCTCAAACTCATCCATTCCCCGGACGAAGTATATTTCCTAGACACCACCATTACTATAAAGAACCACCAACTACAGACTTCTGTATACTGCAAACCTACAGACAGAGACAGCTATTTGAGGGACAACAGCTTCCACCCGACACACACTAAGCATGCAACCATCTACAGTCAAGACATATGATACAACCGGATATGCTCCGACACAGCAGACAGAGGCCAGCAGATTACAGCCTTGAGATCAGATTTCATCAACCGTGGATATAACCACAGAATTGTAGACCAGCAAATCCACAAAGCCACCAGAATACCAAGAAGTGATCTCCTTGAATACAGACAGAAAGAGACAAGCGACAGGGTACCTTTGGTGGTCACATATAACCCACACCTAGGAGCCCTACGCAAGATCGCCAGGGAACTACAACCCATTATCCAGGAAGATACAAGACTGCAACAGGTCTTCCCTGAAACACCCTTATTATCATACAGACAACCTCAATCTCAAGAAAATGATGGTGAGGAGTAAAGTATTCAACAGTACAACTGCATGTGGGACAAGACCATGCCAGGACGCAAGATGCAAAACCTGCGCAATGCTCCACAGAGCGGGCACAATACAAATACCACACAGGAATCTGGAGTACAAAATCAGAGGAAGGTTCACCTGTTCCTCCAGCAATGTCGTGTACCTCATCATGTGGCAGATAGAGGAATGAACCTCAATGTTCGGCGCTAATAGACACGCGTGCATCATGCAGAGGCAACGATATTAACCCTATCCATACCGGAGTCCAGAACTTTAAACACCAAGCAAGCTGTAGCTGTAATGAGTAATGCCCCTAAGGCAATCACATAGAACAGGGATAGGCTGACCACGGCGACCATGAGGTCCCCCGACGGGAACCAGCAGACCCCCGAAATGCCGGACAAATCCCCTAGTGATGAACAATGTAGCAGCAAACAGTTCAATGAATGGGGTACTCGCAAATTCATTCTCAGGTGAGTTGAAGACATCCGGTATACAGCAGCGTGCATCCACAGGTAAGCAAGCAGGATAGAAGAAAAAAACTGAGAGCACAGCAAAAAGGTGGGGAACTGGAGGCCAATGAAAAAATAACAAAAAACTTTATTGAAACATATGATAAAGCGCCCGTGGTGAGAAACGCGTTAGAGGTTTCTCTTTTTAATTAGGTCATGTTTCAATAAAGTTTTTTGTTATTTTTTCGTTGACCTCCAGTTCCCCACCTTTTTGCTGTGCTCTCAGTTTTTTTCTTCTACCTCATCATGTGCATGAAATGCCCAGGGGGCTGCTACTGCATAGGTGAGACGGGACAGGGGCTAAACAAGAGAATGAATCTGCATCGCCACAGCATCAAGAGACAGTCCTGTCGGCGAACATTTCTCTGACTCTGGCCATAAGATGAACGATCTGAAGGTGACCATGCTCAAAGGTAATCTTAGAACACAGAAGGAGAGATGGTTGCATGAATACAAATTTATGCAACTGTTCAGGACACTGACCAGTGGCCTAAACTGAGGCCAGAGCTTCATGAGTCACTACCCTGACCAAAGAGAACTCTCTTCCTATGAGTGCTAAAGGCCATATCTATACATACTGCGCTATATGAATGCACACACAGCCGTCTCTTACACATACATATGTACAATGTAATTCTATCAATACAGGCATACCCCGCATTAACGTACACAATGGGACCGGAGCATGTATGTAAAGCGAAAATGTACTTAAAGTGAAGCACTCCCTTTTTTCCACTTATCGAGCATTGTACTGTACTGCAATCATCATATACGAGCATAACTGATGTAAATAACACATTTGTAACAGGCTCTATAGTCTCTCTGCTTGTGCACAGCTTCGGTACAGGTAGGGAGCCGGTATTGCTGTTCAGGACGTGCTGACAGGCGCATGCGTGAGCTGCCGTTTGCCTATTGGGCGATATGTCCTTACTCGCGAGTGTACCTAAAGTGAGTGTCCTTAAACCGGGGTATGCCTGTATATACAAATAGGGACCACATAGTATCTACACACATTAATAGTAATGCAACACCCTCTTACATTTCTACACCTACCCACACCATTGGTATACACTCACATATACACCTTTTGTAAAGCGCTGAATACACTGTGGGTGCTTTATAAATTTATATTTACACATACACACACACACACACACACACACACACACACACACACACACACACACACACACACACACACTCTCTCTTACATCACCAACATTCAGGGACCATTTAACACCTTAAGTCATAAATCACATACTGCCATTGCAACGCCGCCGGAAGAAGAGATCATCTCGAAAGCTCACACAAATAAAAGCATTTAATTAGCCACAGAACGGTATCGTCTATTCGTTTTTGATTTAAAAAAAAAAAAAATTATATATATATATACACACACACACACACACACACACACACACACACACACACACACACACACACACACACACACACACACAGTGCAAGAGCATGAAGTAGTGTTTTCAGTGGTAAATGCCTTAACAGAATCCAGGCTGACCACATGACCCTTTGGCCACAGCGTTCATATTATAGGGTCAGGAATATAACGGAGTGGGAATCTAGTCCATAAAAACCCCACATAAACGCCCGTTCATGGAGGTCGCTCTTACCAGCTGCTGCTCCACTGGAGGGGGTATCTCCTGATTGGCGTACACAATAGCTGGATTGTACAAGCTGAAAACCACGGGATAGAAAACTTTCTTACCTGAGGAAATAAATGAAGAGAAGTGACCACACGCGACCTGTCCAGCATTATTCAAGGCACGGGGGAGTCAAGGGTTTGGCTCAACGTGACGAAGTCTAGCACGGGGCGGGCAACTCAACTCCCCAAGGACCACCAACAGGTCAGGTTTTAAGGATATCCTTGCTTCAGCACAGGTGGCTCAATCAGTGGCTCAGTCGAAGACTGAGCCACTGATTGAGCCACCTGTGCTGAAGCAGAGGCTGATTGAGCCACTTGTGCTGAAGCAGGGATATCCTGAAAACCTGACCTGTTGGTGGCCCTTGAGGACTGGTGTTGCCCGCCCCTGGTTTAGTCCAATTCTTTTGCCTGGAGCTAAACGTTTGCCCAGTACAGAGAAGATGTCTTTCTCAGGACGTTGAATAGAGATCCTAGGCTCCAAGGAGTCAGCATCAGTGTATCAAAGTACTTTGTGCCCGGCTCCACGTTTAGACGTAATTGGATTAGGATCCGATTTAGCGTTGGGCTAAGGCCCCGCTCCCAGAGTCAGCGCACCCGCACTGCTGACAGGCGGTGCGCTGAGATACACAGACCGCGATATGCGGTCTGTAGGGAGCGGGAGCCGAAGCGGGAGGTGGGCGGGTGGTGGGCGGTTTGACAGGGAGGGGGGGCGTGGCTTGAGCGGAGGGACCCGCTACTCTCCCCCCCCCCCTCCCTCCACGGACTCGGGCTGGAGCTTCGGTAAGTATTAAACACACACACACGCAGGCACTCATACATACATACATACACACACACACACACACACACACAGGCAGGCACTCACGCACTCATACACACACACAGGCAGGCACTCACGCACTCATACACACACACACACACACACACACAGACAGAGGCAGGCACTCACGCACTCGGGCACACACATACACACACAGACAGGCACGCACACACACAGACACACACACAGACACACACACAGAGAAAGGCACTCACCTGCTTTCACTCCACACTCCTCCCCGCTCCCCGAAGCCTCTCCTCCTCCCGAAGCCTCCCCTCCCCATTGGCTCACAGCCACACACGTCACGCGTCAAAGCTAGAAAACACCATTCTCTGGTGTCTCCAGCGGCTGACGCGCGACAGCGTGTAGTCAGCTGTGCCGCCAGTGGGGACCGGGACCGGCTCGCGAGGATTCCCCTGCTGGTGGGGAACTCGCTACATTGCCGCCCGCGCCAACGAGCGCAGCGGGACCGAGGCAGGTGCTACAGTCGTTATCAGGTGGTCTTAAAATATGATATTGAGGCCTTAGATTAGCGCTATTGGCTGTGCCAAATACATTAACTCTAGCGCTATACATTGTATCTATTCTCAGGATACACAAACAACGAGCGAGAAAGAGTCTGTGCCGGACTCAACCTGTTCTAATTTACAGTGATTGAACTAATAAAGCTACTTCCATCCCCTGAGGGGGCTGGGGGGGGTGGGGGGGGTGCAGAGCAAATAGGGAGATCATTCATATGAAATAACAAAAAAGCGCAAAGATACCTAATTTAGTGAGATGTACTCCAAGGAGAACATACTATAATACTGAAAATGAGAGCTTGAAATAAATGAATAAAGACCTAAAATATTACTTTTAAGAAATCAATTAAAACTATACAGATCAATATAACACCTTCAAATCAGTAACAGCCGTTGCTTGTGCTTAATCCAGGCCGCTAAACAGCCATTTTCACCCAAGTAACGACTTTGTGTTACAAATCCACTGTCATTAGCCAACTCTTAACTCAGCCCCTCTGTGCTTCTCTTACTCACTGTGCATCAGCTTGATACGGGGACTGTGCATCAGTGAGATGCACAGAATAAATACTGACATGTATCAGGTTCTGCAGCTCCTTCTGTAAATCTACACACATAACCAGACCAGGCCACGCATGGTTAAACATCACCATCGAAAATTCATTGAATTTGAGACAGCTGCAACTAGACGCACCGACCTCCAGCCATCCCTGCTCCCTAATTACCAACCCGCAATTAGGTGATAATTAAATCATTGCTCCTTTATCCCCTCTCTTCTTTGGAGTGCCGGGATTCCACCCCAGGGTTGGCTGCATGAGTGATGTGTGACCGGTTAGGGGTGTACGCACACAAGGTATGAACTCACCAGGCTCTGTTTTAAGCCTACACGTGTCCAGGAACTCAGCCGTGAAGAATATATCCACATCGCAGAAGAAGAGTAGCACCTCCCCTTTGTCCCACGCCTCCGCGCCAACCTCCAGGCCCCGCCCTCTGTTAAACTCCTCCTTCAGCGGGATCAGAGTGTAGTTATGGAAGCTCGTCTCGCTGCAAACACCAAAGTACAGCGATTTAAGAGTCGATGTTTGGGCAGGTTTCTTCCCGTGCAGCTGGAAGAGTACTCGGGACCTAATGACTCAGAGTACCCAGAATTTTTAGAAGTGTTGATATACTTCATCCTAAACAGTTATTATTCTTTATGTTTTTGATTCAGATGTTTCTAAAGCTGGAAGCTCGGAGAAGGTGGTACTTTACTATATTTTTATAACTGAGCCAACAAGGACGTCCTTAAATAATGTCCCGCAATTAGAGTTTACTTTCGCCTACTGTTTTGGAATTGAAGCGTGTTACAAAAAAGGGTTAAGAGTCAGAAAAGCAGATCCAGGAGGGGGTCACAAAATGGTATAAAAACGTTCATTCCACTAGTACAGGAGTGGCCAGCTCCAGTCCTCACTCGCTCCATTCCTCACTCGCTCCAGTCCTCACTCAGGGGCCATCATCAGGTCAGGTTTTTAGGATGCCTGCTTCAGCACAGGTGGCTCAATCAACGACTGAGCCAGTGATTGGGCCACATGTGCTGAAGCAGGGGTATCCTGAAAACCTGACCTGTTGGTGGCCCTTGAGGACTGGAGTTGGCCTGCACTAGTAAAAGGAAATGATGTAACACAGTATAATTATACCCGTTACTGCTAACCATTGCTGCTCAGAGGATGGATATTCATCACTTCTTTTTGTATCTTTAATGCAGTTCAGTTCAGTCCTTTAGTGGACTGACAAAGCCATTTTTACTCATCCTGACACTCTTTCTATGTGACTCACAATACGATTGTAATTCAGGTTGTCCTGTTCCTTGTAATTCAGGTTGTCCTATTCCTGGAATCTTAACACATTTTAGCCAGTGCCATAAAAAGTATCACACATTAAAGATGGCGGCTCCCTGTCAAGTTGAGGCCTTTGTTGAAGATGGCGAGGAGTTGGGCATGAAATGCTAGCGTAAACAGGACTGGTGGTTCTAATTCTGAAGCTTAGTACGGTCAGTCTCTCCATGGACACTCAAATGAAACTAGCTCACCTGGAAACCATCTGCAAGATCTCCCTGACCTCCGAGAGACCTTCTTCTCCAAAGTAGACAACAGTCAAAAACGTCTTCTTATCCTGATGGATACACACGTCTCTAAATGACAACCAAGGAAGTCCCTGTTAAGATTTGCTTCTCATGGCCCATTAAAATTCTACAGATGAGGACAATGGGATAGACTTATCTGCAAAGTCCTTGTAGCTGTTCTGGTTCTGGAGAGGTGAGAACTTGTAATGGACCAACAATAGTGTCAGGAAAAAAACATTCTGTACAGAGATATGAAAACCTCACAGGTCTCCCCTTCATTAAAAAAATGTACGCAGGGTTATTTTTGTGCCGGAAATTAAAGGAGCGTAGTTATGGCATTTGGCATTAGAGCAGGGGTTCTCAGCTCCAGTCTTTAAGACCCCCCAACAGGTTAGATTTTAAGGATATCCCAGCTTCAGCACACGTGGCTCAATCAGTGGCTCAAAGGATAAGCCAGCTGTGCTGAAGCAGGGACTGATTGAGCCACCTGTGCTGAAGCTGGGATATCCTTAAAACCTAACCTATTGGGGGGTTTTGAGGGCTGAGTGGAGCCCCCCACTTTAGTGCTCAACATATATAACACTAGTAATTGTGAAATGATTGGAAATGGGACTGGAACACGGGATACATGATGTTCTATCCCATCTATTTACTTAAAGCCAAATTATTTATTCTGTTTCATACCATATATTCATTAAATGTTTCTTTGCGTAGGGTTCGAGCACTTTATGTTCCTACATAAACACCATTATGAGAAGATCTTTTGGTACAGTCCCACATACAGACATAGTGACTTAATGACAATGATATTTTAATTGATTACAAACGTGGAATTTATTTTAAACAAAATCTGAAATGTAGTAAATATTTTTTAAGTGTATCCTGGAAATGTTTGACAGAGATTTGGGTGGGTTTCCACTGGCTCACTTCCCATCATCTTTCTTTCTACGGGGCTCTATTAAAAGGAAGGGAACGGGCAAAAATCTCTTTGGGATGAAATAACCCCAAAAATGGCAAACCTGCTTCCTCATTTTGCCACCGCATTGTAAATGAAAAGGGACATTTTCAGCATTTCTAAAGTGTAATCGAAGGAAAATGTGTCTATTTAACAGAATAATGTGTCTATTGCAGAAATCACATTTTTATTTTTTGACATAATTGTAACCCAATGCCCGAGATAATTAGCAGTCAAGGCGCAGCGCCACATGCAGGAAAGAACAAGGCCGCTGGTATCGACCAATAGGAAGCCGCAACCAATGACGTTGCGGCTTCCCATTGGCTAGTGGATCCCAGGAGATTTGGCTGCCATATTAATTCCATTAAACCCAATGTCAACACTGGTAATGATCTGGGAACCTGCAGAGAAGAGTACTCGTCCGAAACGGAGGCCCCCGCTTTCCAATTCCGTAAACAATTATTCCCAGAAAGCATTGCTGCATTAACCTGTTATTATCACTGCACCCACTTCAAGTTGGTCCTAGATGGAAATGCATGTTTAATCAGCTGAGTACCACGCAAAAAAATCCCCAGAGGAAGGTCTGTACAAACAGAAACGTCGTTTTCATATTACTCTCATAAAGATGCTATTCCTTTTCTTGTATTTGTAGGGCGGGTTTGTTTAGTTTATAAATACTTTACCAGTATTTCAGGGGTATCAACTGCAGTCCTCAAGAGCCCTCCTCCCCCCCAAAAGGTCAGGTTTTAAGGATATCTCTGCTTCAGCACAGGTGGCTGAGTCACTGATTGAGCCCCCTGTGCTGAAGCAGGAATATCCTTATAACCTGACCTGTTGGCGGGGGGGAGGGGAGAGGGGGCGGGGAGCCTTTCTCTTTCTCCGATATGATGTAACGAGGCATCACGTTCTCACGGTAACATGATGCTATTTGCCGTCGCGGTGCCATGACAGGACGCTGTAGGAGGAGATGCCACCGAACCAGGTAAGGCCGTGATTATACAGAAAAACGCGCAACATTAAAAAAAAAAACACTAGCAGCGCTTATGCCTGTAGCGGCGTGTGCGCCGCGTGGAATTGCAGGGCGGATGTCTCCTGGCGCGATCCTCAGATTTGTTCTTGGCTGGCGACGGCGCGAGTGGTTCCAGCCAATGAGGGCGAACCACTCAGGCCACGCCTTCGCCACGCCTCCTGTCTCCGCTTTGACGTTTCCCTGATATAATCAAGATGCCGCTCTGCGGCAGCGTTAGGGTGGCGTCACCGGATAGCGCTGCCGCTCGGCGGCATCTGGTAGAAATTGAGCCCTAACAGATACTTACAGAGGGTCCCCGCGCTCTCCCCGACGACCAGTTTAACCGTTGTGGGGAAGAGAGCTGGGCCTCTGTAACCGCGGGCTCACGCCAGCTCCGCTCCCCATCTCCTCCGCTTATCTTTATTGGATATCTGATATGGACGGGGTGTGATAAGGATACAGGAAACACCTGATTGACAAACACTCCCTGATTCAGAGGCCTCCGATGTTACAAAATTATTTGGGCTCTTCTGGCAGCCCTAGCCCTTTTGACCTTGCCCTGTTCCCTTGACCTACCTGCCTGCTCCCACCTCCGGCTCACCTGTAGTTCTGCATGAACTGTGAAAAGGCCTCTGTCCTCCCAGACAGGGGGACGATGATGTTGATGACAGCCCTGGAAATGTCCTGTGTTTCCACCTTCACCTTCATAAGTGGCCCAAAGGGTCGGAACAGAGTGATGTGCTGATACTCCACCGAGTCCGGCTTCCTGTAGAACAGCTCGTAATGGGATCCCTTATCCCTCTCCGTGCGGTAATACCCTGGGAAGAGGCCACACAAATCCCACAGGTTACTGCGCGGTTCAGAATTTAATTTATTTAAAACAATTATAAAAGAGCCAAGAAAAGCACTGGGAGGTGGTGAAAGAAAGAAAGAAGCTTGACTATAAAATACACTTTTTCATGTGATGCAATATTAATGTTGTTTGCGATATGGTAATGGTGTAAATCACCCAATCAGGGCACCATCGCACAGATCTCCCACTGGCTTCATGGAGCCTTATCACAGGTAAAAGCAGCAGGACAGGCTACTTTGCATTATTATTATTATTATTTATTTTTTGTTAATAGCCGGATTGAAGCAGGGGGTCTCCGGAGTTAAAGTGTGTTCATTGCCGCTCCGTGGACCCCCTGCGTCCAGAGATACCTCCGCAGGGGGTGGCGGTGTCCCTGTGGGAGTTTAAATATCCAGGTCACGCTGGCCAATAGGAAGCCGCACAGATGATGTCACAGCTTCCTATTGGCCCACGTGACATTTAAAGCCGCCATTTTGTTAGGCACACAGGTCCCTACCTGCAGAGATACCGACATTGCTTCAGGAGGTAAGTATCTCTGTAAGCAGGGGGGTCCCCGGAACGGAAATTAACAGGGTTCAGCTCCAGAGGCCCCTGCTTCAAACCTGTAATATATATATATACTGTTTTTTTTTTTGTTTTTTTTATGTAATGCACCCTGTTCTGCTGATTTAAGGAATAATGCCCGACATGTGGCTAAATGGAACTGCACCTTTACACATCAGAAAGTGGTTCCTCGTGCAAAAACAGGAATGCGCTCATGGGGAGAATCACATGGAAACCGTGTCCAGTCAGCCAATGAATACGTGACTCCGCTGTGTATTACAGGTATATGGGTTACCCGAGGCAGGGACTCACTATTGTACAGCGAGCATAAATATTAACCCCTTCATAGCTGAAGGGGACCAGCAATGCATTTGCTGACGAGTTGTAGGCCCTAAAGGAAGTTATGGCGTTACGTTGACATTGAAAGCCTCGCTCTGCGCAGCGTGTCCTGCGCGATCTCGGCCTTCCGGGTGGGACCACGCTATTATTTTCAGCTCTGGTGACCCGCCCGTTCCAGAGATATTTATTAGTGAGGTTACTGGTATTCCTTCCTGGTTTCAACTGGGGGGGGATAGGGGGGGATTTAACTGGCTGGCCAATAGGAAGTCGTAACAGATGGCATTACAGCTTTCAATTGGCCATTTTGTTTCCTATAGGCGGAGATTTAAACCTGATAGCTTCCCCTGTAAGTATCTCAGGAACAGGGACTCGCCTGAGCTGGAAACAGCATGATGGAAAAGTAGGGACGGGTGGCTCCTTTAAATGGATCAAACTGCTAAGTCAGGGGTGGCCAACTCCAGTCCTCAAAAGCCACCAATAGGGATGTCCCTGCTTCAGCACAGGGCGCTCAATCTGCGGCTCAGTCATTAGGACTGAGCCACTGGTTGAGCCTCCTATGCGGAAGCAGGGATATCCTGAAAACCTGACCTGTTGGGGGCCCTGAGGACTAGAGTTGGCCGCCCCAGTGCAAAGTCACAAGAGACTTCTTGCCATACCTGCAACAATGTAACTGTTTCCAAGTCAATCAAACAAGGGGTCATTCTCTGAAGCTGGAGGGTGGGCAGCAGGAAATAGGAGGACGCACCTTGTCATGCAAAGGGCGTTATATGAATGGAATAGCCCCCAGGCAGAGAGGGAAGGGGCTAGAACAGTAACACACAGTATATCTGCGTGGCCATGTTCTAGTGGCTGAAAGGCAGCAATTTCGCTTGTGTGCATGTGTTTGCGTAGACCCTTTGGAGTAACTATGTGAATAACTTTCTTTATAGCCCGAGGGGACACTGGTATTGAAGAGGCCTCCAGTTTAATACCCTAGTCACGTGAAAGCTCCTAATGAGTATTTCTTTGGGCCTCTGGGAAATGACATTGTGAACTCTTTCAAGAAGGGATAACTAATGGTTATTCTCTCCACCTATTACAGAATTATGTACACAATCGGAGCTATACTAAATCTTATATAATTATAATTTTACAGAAACTTAATTTCAGCTTCTCATCTACTATCGGGTTGTGTCAGATATCTGGTGTTTAATACTTCATACCTTCTACAAAGTCGCTTTCACTGTAGATCAGCTTTTCGCCTCCTCTGTTTTCCTGCTCCTCGTCATCTTCATCAGGGTTATTAAGGACCTCAAGACCAGCCTCTATGACCTCCACCAACTCATCTTTCCGGTCCTTACGGATGGGTTTCTCCTCAGGATGACGAGTGAGCCCCATCTCCAGCTGGTATACCTTCATAGCATTGAAGCTCTCAAAGGGGACTACGGCATACTCGCTGGACAGCTTGGCACCCACAACCACCTCTGCCTTGTCTATCTGTGAGTGTAGGAACTCTAGGAGGTCATTAGGAGGCTGCTCTTTGTTGCCTTGGTGCCCTGTGCTATTGGCAATAGAGAGCTTCTTCTCATGTGCCGATCTCAGCTGCTCGCTCATCTCCTGGAGCTCCTGCTTAAGCTGGGCAATTTGACGCTTCAGGCTCGTTGCGCGGCTCTTATAATGCTCTTCCTGTTCCTGGAGGAGTGCCTGGTAACGCTCCTTGCCATAGGTCTCACCGGCGATCCCAGGAAATGACCCATTCCTGTCGGGTGGGGGAGCGCACTCCAAAAGATACATGAGCAGCATCAAACTGAAGACCAGAGAGAGCCCAACCAGCAACCAACGGGTCCTGGCTTGGAGAAACAACCCTCTCCTGGGCATTCTCATGGAAAACGGTAGTTTTTGGGGCTTGATGTGAACCTATCCACTCATCACATGGAGGGTCTTTGATCACGCCCCTGCACAGCCTTTTGTGTGTCACGTCATTAGGTCAAAAGAAGGTTTATGTTTATCAACCTGCTGAGCATTTGTAAGGGTGTCCATGCTCAGAATATTCCAATCCTTCCACTTAAACTCATTAGAACACGGGAAACTCCATTAAGACTTCACGTAGATCCACTTGGACCAGCTCATAGCGACCCTAAATTAGCTGGCTTTAACTTGCTTACTATTACCGCAGCTGCGAGACTTCAATGGGCACACATTTTACCATCTGAATTCCATTTCATCAACGTCCCGTGTTTTGAGACTTCAGTACAATCTTTATGTCTAAAAGAAGACAAAATAAATAAATAAGAGTGTTTAGATCTACCAAGTATTCTCCCATTTACAAAAACAGACCGGAAAACTCAAACGTGCCAATGTGAAAGGAAACCGTGGCAGGGAACACATGTATTGCTGTACGTCAGGGGGGGCCAATTCCAGTCCCCGAGGGCCACCACCAGGATATCCCTGCTTCAGCACAGGTGGCTCAATCAGTGGCTCAGTCTTTGACTGAGCCACTTGTGCGAAAGCAGGGATATCCTGAGAACCTGGCCCGTTGGTGGCCCTTGGGGACTGGAGGGGGACACCCCCTGCTCTACATTCTATTCACCAAAGATAGAAGTAAACATATTCTATGCACCAAAATCTGCATTCTTTGATACATTATAAAAGTGACCCACTTTTTAAAATGTGAAATGCGTGTAATGGTGCGATTGAAAAAATAAAGAAACACAATTCTATGTGATGACTCAAAACACAGGAAGAGCGTGTCTACAAATACGCAGCAATACGATAACGTAACTCCAAAAGGTCTTCACACTTAAAAAACCAAGTCAAGTATGTTATTACCTCAATATTGCAGGGAGGCAGTTACTCAGCCCGTTATTTCCCAGGATCGGGAGTTAGTGTTCCACACATTGGCTGAGAACATCTGTTTACAACTGAAGAAGAGACTTACGAGGTCTCAAAATCTTGTGTCAAACTGCAAGGGCCATATTGGTCAATTACAAGACCGTATATCACAACAATCAGAAAAGTAACGGGTGGATTGAGGAGACTGCAGCTCCTAAAAAAATTGAAACCTCACCAGCAATTGAAAAAAAATTAAAATATTTATTGAACTACATAAAAAATACACGAAAAAACAAAGAGAACTCAAGGAGGAGAGATCTTTTTTGTTTTGTTTTTTCGTGTATTTTTTTATGTAGTTCAATAAATATATATATATTTTTTTTTCAATTGCTGGTGAGGGTTCAGTTTTTCTAGGAGCTGCAATCTCCTCAATCCACCCATTACTTTCCACCACATACGATTGAAGAAGACGCATCCGGGGGGAACGGAGGGTTTTTGTAACAGCTGATCGGCACAAGCGCCTCATCGGCTAGAGGAGCCGGACGGTGAAATCCTGTGAGTAACGGAGTACTCCACGCCGGGGATACCGGAGACCCGGGGTTAGGATACAAGCGTTGGACTTACACTAAGGACCATACTCAGTCCTTCTGTGAGTGCTCGACCTGCTGTTTTATTTCAAATTCCCCACACGTGTCTCCTCCTATCCACTTATACCTCTACACGCAGGGGTGCGCAAACTGTCCCCGTGCGCCCCCGCCTGCCCTCCTCTGTGGCTCGCGCCCCCCCATCCTGCTCAGCTCCGGCATTAAATGACGCAGCGGGGTCATGTGACGCCGGGTTACCATGACCTGTCGATGGAAGGTAATGTGTTATAGAGGCCTCGCGCGCTCCCCCGGGATTTAATTTAAATGCCTTGGGGGAGAGCGCAGGACCTCTTTAACTGCTGCCCCCACCCCCCAAGGCGCCCCCCCTATTTTGAACATTGCTTTCCTGGAGGTCCTATTCGGTTGTCTATATCTATCACAACAAACAGGAAAGGGTTAACACGTTTTCCGTGCGCATTACTCAGGACACGCAGAAGAAAATGAAGTCTGCTGTGCGCCTCTGGGAGAGAGAGAGAGAGAGAGAACTGAAGTGGCCGATACAGGGAGTTTCTCTCTCTCTTAAAAAAATAACTGAAATGATTACTCGGCTTTCCAGCCTCACGCTCAGGCTGCTTTAGTCATCGTCTCCGCAGACAGCTGTGCCGGTAATAACGTGGCGTCACCCCAAAGGCATGGGCAGACAAGTAACATTGTGGGGAGCTGTTAAATCCAAAGCGACATGCGGGAGAAGCTGAATCATTTCCCTGGGACTAGAGAGAAAGGGGAAAGAACATTTACCAACGCTGCAGGAGACGGAATATAAGGCACCATGTTCAAGGGGAAGACAATTCAACTGGGCTGTGTGTAATTACATGCATATATTTATATTCAGTGAGGAGCTCTAATGACCAATTATTACAAGAACCTTAAATGTTCTCTTTTGGGGGGAGAGGTGTGGTCTTGGTCCTATAAGATGGTTAAACTTTAGACCCTAAAACTTGGTGAATCCATCAATATGCAGTATGTAGTAACATTTTTAGGGTTAGGCTTTGACTTTATAGGTAAAAGAACAATATAATATTGTAGAACGCTCATTTGTTGGGAGCATGCATGGAAATCATGAACACGAGACCCTGCTTTTACCCCATAAAGCAACAATACTAACCCCCCCCTTCTTCTTATATATGTAAAGCATGTGAAAATGTATCATTCTACTGTCTTACCCAATCGTTTGATGCCCCCCGTTATAAATCTGTACAAATTCTGATTGTGTGACTAACATATTTGCCGTCTTTTAGTTTCAATCAAGCCTTCAGTCAATGTACTGTAACTCAGCAGCTACAATGTATTCTTATATTACTACGGTAACATTGTCCACTGTTACAGTTTGCAGCTCAAACTCCTGGAATATTGGCAACAAATCATAAACAGGACAGTGGTTTAAAAGATCTTGCACTGCTGGGGAAGTGGGCTACACCTGCTATAGAAATCAAAGGAAGCTTTAAAAAAAAAAATCCTTAAAAATGGCATTGAAGGAGCAATCCAAGAAATATCTTACGTATTTTTTTTTTAAATAAGTCAATTCTGTAGTATTAGATAATACTTACTACATTTTTTTATTTTAAAATTCAACTATTAATGCCATTTTTAATGAGTTTTAATGTACTGAGCATCTTTTGATTCCTACAGCAGGTTTTAGCACATCTCCCGCGCAGTGCAAAATCTGTGTAACACTTTCATGTTTGTGATCATTTGTTGCCAATATTCCCAGCTGTTTGAGCTGCAAACTGTTAACAATAGATGTTACCTTAGGATAAGGACACATTGTAGCTGCTGAGTTACACTGGCTGAATGATTGATTTGAAACTGAAAGCCAGCCAGTGAACCCCGGGAAGCAGCATCTTTGCTGAGCGATCACGGAGGCACGAATTGATCGGCAGCTTAGGTAATTCGTTTTCAATAAAAAGGTAACGAAATGCTGCATATATGAAAACAAAATGAGTTGAAAACAAAAAATATATATATATATTTTTTTTTTTAAATAGTCACTATTATCTAATACTACAGAACTGTTTTTTTTTTTAAAAACCCCATAAGATTTTACGTTTTGCTGCTTGAAAACGCTGGCGTGGAGAGTGATACTGTGAGACTTTCCAGCACTGGAGGGCAGAACCAACATAATGATTTTTGTCGGCACCAGAGGTGTTGTTTTACCATCCAGTAACCCACTACTATCTGCTAGAGCGCCTACATTTTCTAGTTCACAGGTAACCAGCCTCCCGTCCTAACAAACGTCTTCTCCAAGAGCAGCCCACCCTCTGTCCTGTCCTAACAAACGTCTTCTCCAAGAGCAGCTCACCCTCTGTCCTGTCCTAACAAACGTCTTCTCCAAGAGCAGCTCACCCTCTGTCCTGTCCTAACAAACGTCTTCTCCAAGAGCAGCTCACCCTCTGTCCTGTCCTAACAAACGTCTTCTCCAAGAGCAGCTCACCCTCTGTCCTGTCCTAACAAACGTCTTCTCCAAGAGCAGCTCACCCTCTGTCCTGTCCTAACAAACGTCTTCTCCAAGAGCAGCTCGCCCTCTGTCCTGTCCTAACAAACGTCTTCTCCAAGAGCAGCTCGCCCTCTGTCCTGTCCTAACAAACGTCTTCTCCAAGAGCAGCTCGCCCTCTGTCCTGTCCTAACAAACGTCTTCTCCAAGAGCAGCTCGCCCTCTGTCCTGTCCTAACAAACGTCTTCTCCAAGAGCAGCTCGCCCTCTGTCCTGTCCTAACAAACGTCTTCTCCAAGAGCAGCTCGCCCTCTGTCCTGTCCTAACAAACGTCTTCTCCAGGAGCAGCTCGCCCTCTGTCCTGTCCTAACAAACGTCTTCTCCAAGAGCAGCTCGCCCTCTGTCCTGTCCTAACAAACATCTTCTCCAAGAGCAGCTCACCCTCTGTCCTGTCCTAACAAACATCTTCTCCAAGAGCAGCTCACCCTCTGTCCTGTCCTAACACATGTCTTCTCCAAGAGCAGCTCATCCTCTGTCCTGTCCTAACAAATGTCTTCTCCAAGAGCAGCTCACCCTCTATCCTGTCCTAACAAATGTTTTCTCCAAGAGCAGCTCACCCTCTATCCTATCCTAACAAACGTTTTCTCCAAGAGCAGCTCACCCTCTGTCCTGTCCTAACAAACGTCTTCTCCAAGAGCAGCTCACCCTCTGTCCTGCCCTAACAAACGTCTTCTCCAAGAGCAGCTCACCCTCTGTCCTGTCCTAACAAACGTCTTCTCCAAGAGCAGCTCACCCTCTGTCCTGTCCTAACAAACGTCTTCTCCAAGAGCAGCTCACCCTCTGTCCTGTCCTAACAAACGTCTTCTCCAAGAGCAGCTCACCCTCTGTCCTGTCCTCATTATCTTCATTACAGGATTTTCCCAGCAGCTCCATACAAATACCAGGTGTGGGCCATTCCAGAATAACCCAGGAGGGAGCAGTGAGGCTCTCCCCATAACCTCTCCCACCCCTCATATAAATACAAGATGGCCATCTTCCTGCGTCCAGGGACAATGTTATGGCATCTTAATCATGTTTTATATTGTCTTTACATGGATCTACACCCCGAGTGGGCCACTCCAGTCGTCAAGGGCCACCCACAGGTCAGGTTTTCAGGATATCCCTGCTTCAGCACAGGTGGCTCAATCAGAGGCTCAGTCTGAGACTGCACCCCCTGTGCTGAAGCAGTGATATCCTGAAAACCTGACCTGTGGGTGACCCGTGACGACTGGAGTTCACCACTAGAAATGGGCGAAATAGTCACCATCCGCTTAGCGGAATTTCTGGAGCTTTCCATTAAAAATCGTGGTGTAAAATACGTGGACAGATTGTTCCAGTTTCAATCCATGCGGATTAATCCAAAAGCGCCATTGGGCACAACCCGCAGACTGGAGTCTTACAAATCCACCAGTGGCTTGCTAAATCCGTGGCTTGCTAAATCCGTGGATTGGTGCGTCGGTGATACATAAAAATAAAAATCTGGAAAAAATGAATCGCTCTTTCTGAGGCTGATTCACGGAAATCCGCAGACCAAACACACCGGCCGATCCGATTCCCGCGTCGCTCCCTCATCTATACTCTGTGATACGGTGATGCTGCATTGTGATTGTGTGCCTTTAAATTCACACGTGAACAATTTCCGACAGAAACAGCTATCTTGCTGCAGGGCCTGATCAGATTAAACAATTCAGAAACTTAAAGGCATTGAGATAAGCAGAAGAACATTTCTATGTATTGCAAAAAGCAGCGTTAGGTAAACCGCCAGCCCAGATTACTGCACGTCTATCTGCGGATCTGTCACAGCGATGAGTAAGGCCGCGGGCATGGTCAGCGCTTAGCTGCTAACCGCGCTGACGCTTGTCAGTGAGCCCCTGCAGCCGCAATGAGAGCGGCTTTAGCAAGGGCTCGCGCACGCTTCCGCTGGCGTGCGGAGGCGTAGCAGGCAAAACATTTTTCGTTTAAGCGCTCACGGGAGCGCAGGGCCGATCACATGAGCAGTCGCCCAATGAGGGCGTACCAGCTCCGTGACGTCACTGTCCCACCCCCAGACACGCCCCCGGACGGCGCTCGTAGTAAGGCCAGGGAAAGCACCCGGCAAGCTTCTCCTCTCCCGATTGTTCACTAAAGTGTCACACAAACGTATGTATAACGTAATAAAGCTAATAGCTTTGGGTGTTAATATATAGATTATTCACCCCGTGCTTAACAATGTTCCTCGAATACATGACTAGGATCTTCGATTCAAACACACAAATGCAAATATCGTCAAATTTGCTTCCTGACATTTTATTTATTGCAATTTTTACTCGCATTTCGCCTTTTCGCTGAATTTTTGTGTAACTGCAGACTGCTCACAGATTCACAGGGAATTAGCAGAGACCGCGGTATATAAAAGGTTACGCGACCTCGCTCGTTCACTTTAAATGCGTAACGATTTTTTTATTTTATTTTTTGCAAAGTTTGCAGATTTTTGATTGAAAACATTTCGCAAGAAAATAAAAAAAGTGACATTTCGGCCGCTTTGCGGACGTTACTCAAAGCGTCACATCTTTGTTTATCAGGACAGGAATTTATTTTTACAATGTTCCACTTTAGTTCTTGTACCTATTGTATTATGCTAGTCACTGGTGAGCTCCCGGGGGCTAAAGTCCACATCGCCCCCTGGTGTCCTGCCCGTGGAGGGCGGCTTTACCCGGTAGCAGCAGTGAGACCTCCATGCTAGGACCACCTGAGTGGGCTCCTTCTGCCACGTAAGGCCACGTAAGGAACCCGCAACCAGTGGCAGATTTCCCATGAGGTCCGGGCCTAGGGCACCAACATTTTGTGGTGGCAAAAATGTCCGCCCCCCATATACATTTACCACGCTCTCGGCCTATCGAGCCTGACGGGAAGGCACAGTGTCGTCCGCCTCTCAGCTGCTGTCCCCCTTCTCCTTCTGAACCCGCGGGGTCATAGACGTCCCATGGCGTCTCGTTGCCATGGCAACACGATGTCGCAGCGTCAACACGTCGCGTTACCATGGCAACGCAATGACGTGCAACGTCACATTGGTGACGATCGCAGAGGCATATGATGCTGTAGTTCAGGAGAAGGGGTGGCGGTGGCAGCAACAAGGCAGCCAACACATGCAAGTGTCAAGGGGCGGCGGATTTTCAACTCCGTCACTGCCCGCAACACAGGCGGGGCCGGGGAGGGGGTGTGGAGAGAGGGAGGCCTTCAGAAATGGCGGGATGCTAAAGTAAGGCTGAGTCCATGGCGGAGGCGCGTTGAGGCTGAGGGAAAGCGGGTGCTTTCCCTGGCCTACGTGTCGCATGTCGGGGGGGCGCGCCAAAACTAAAATTGAAATGTCGGCTACGCTTCCGCACGCTTGCGGAAGCGTGCGCGAGCCCTGCTAAAGCTGCTCTCATTGCGGCTGCAGGGGCTCACTGTCGCACTTAAGCGTGCCTCAGCGCCTAAGTGCTGAACAGCGCTCCGGTGTGAGGAGGACGAGCCCCTAAAGGTGCTGGGCCCTGGAGTTGCGCCGCTGCCTCTGAGACCTTACAAAAGTGACACAGCATTTGCATGCAAGTCTCTTTCGTAGCCGCAGCTGGAGATACGTGGCTGGGACAGCCTAGTCTAACAGGGAGTTCTGCCATCTGTATGCAATTATTGGCATCTCTTCACTGTACAGAGGGAGGGAGGAGAGCGTCTGAGGATGGAGCTTGGGAAGCTGCAGGAAGAGAGGGATGGAACCCCCCTGCCTCTGGGCCGATGAATACTCAGGAGAGGGACAGTGACGGCACAAAGCAGCTATTACTGGGAGGGCGTGCAAGTCTCTACAATGTTCCCAGGCTGGGACGGGGAATGGAAACAAAAAAAGTTCGTTAGCAGAAGGGAAAATGAAAAGACTGGCATGTCGATACTCTCAGTCTGCACAAGGATGAGAATTTGGGGTGTCCCCCTTGGACTATCCTCAATGCATTGTGAATTATATACAATTAAGTTAACACTGCACTTGAATGCAATTTAACCAACTATAAATATATATTTCCTTTTGTTGGGTACTACCCATGGCGTAAAAATCCTAAATTAAGAATGAGGAACCGAACTCCCAATTTAAAGAGCAGTGCAAACTAGCACATAAGGCAGTGATTCCGAACCAGGGTTCTGTGAACCCTGGGGCTCCTTGAAGCAGTCTCAGGGGTTCCTCCTATGGACCACAGGCCCCCCTAGGGGGGGGGGGGGGTTGGTGTGTATTTTGTAGGGTGGATTGAGAGAGAGTGGGGTAATTGACGGAAGGTAGGGGCGAGTGAGAGAAGAGAGGGGGCGGGAGGGTGTGAGTGAGGAAAAGAGGGCGTAAGAGTGAGACGCAAGGGATAAATACATGCGAGGCGGGAGGGGGCAGAGTTAGTGAGACGGAGGGGAGAGAAATACATGGGTAGAGGGTGGGAAATAGAGGGGGCTCGTGAGGTGTGAAATGTTGTGACTGATCCCTGTCGAACCTAATATGTGTCAGCCAGATAGGGGTTCCCGAGATTTTTCTAAATACTTCAAGGGTACCTCCAAACAAAAAAGGTTGGGAATCACTGACATAAGGGAACGGAGGAACGGGGACATGGTACAGTAATAAAATAAAAAGTATTTCAAAAGACTTATTTTATTTATTTTAATATTTCCTTGGTAAATGGTTTGAATGCATTTTTACAATGTTTGGCAAATGGCCGGCTCACTAAAAGACATTAGGTGGTCATAAAAATTGTTAATTTAGTTCCTTTGTTTACAAAGTAATTATCGTGCTATTATTAGTCAAACGTGATGGAGAAGGATTTAGGAGGCTTAACAATGTTGCCCAATGTCAGGCAGTAGCTACAAAGGCAAATAAGATCTTATCTTGCATTAACCACGAATGGATGGAAGGGATGGAAGCACAATTTTGCTACTGTTTAACAGCATTAGTAAGACCACACCTTAATATGGAGTATAGTTTTGGGCACCACGTCATAAAATAAAGAAATTATGGAACTAGAGACAGAAAAAATTTAGGCACCCAGGAATTTGTCCAACCCTGGTAAGGGTAGTTAAAATGTGGAATTCCTTACCCATGGAGACTGTGATGGCAGAAACAATAGATAGCTTTAAGAAAAAGTTGGACATGTTTTTAGAAAGGAAAGGTATACAGGGATATACCAAATACGTATACATGGGAAGGGTCCAGGGAGAAATCCGATTGCCAATATTGGAGTCAGGAAGGAATTTATTTTTTCCCGTATGAGATATCATTGGATGATGTTTCACTGAGTTTTGTGTTTGCCTTCCTCTGGATCAATATACTGTATACAAATCAATATCAGTATACAAATATACTATTTGTATATATAAATACAAATATTTTATCCTATATCTGTTGTCTAAATTTGAAATAGGAGGAACTCGATGGATATGTCTTTTTTCAACTTCATCTACTATGTAACTATGTAATATATGTGGATAGTGTTCCCAACAAGAAACTATTCTCATTCCTTTTTTGCAAGATAGAAATAAATAGGACAGATTCTTTACGGGTGATTAAATCTTTCTAAGAAAGTCAATTAGAACGATAAGTTTGGGGGGGGGGGTTGAGCTGCTCCTCCAACTATAATTGCAAAATCATTTGCGGAGGAATATCTTCTGTCTGTGGAATTATTTCCTCTGTAACTTAAACAAACTTTTGAGTTACCAGAAAATCTTCATTATAGCACCAGAGTGGTAAAGTGGGAAAAATGACCTCAAGCAAAATATATATATATACTAGCTGAGAGCCCCGGCGTTGCCCGGGATGTTTGTGGTGTGGGTGTGGCATTTGGGTGGGGAGTGGTCCACGCGGCCCATGTGCGGTGGTAGTGCTGCTGTGGCTGTACTGATGGTGATTGTATCGGGGTGCTGATTTGGGAGGGTTTGGTTCTGATGTGGGGGTGCGGATGTGGGTGTGCCGATGGGGGAGGTGCAAAGGTGGCGATGTGTGGGTGCTGATGGTGTTGATGGGGGCTGGGAATGGCGGGGAGCCGAGAATGCCAGTGTGCTGGGGGGGAATGGGATACCGGTGTGCTGGGGATAGTGTGTGTGTGTATACATGTTTGTGTGTATACATTGTATGTGTGTGTGTGTGTGTATACATGTGTGTGTGTGTATGTGTATGTGTACGTGTATACATGTGTGTGTGTATACATGTGTGTGTATGTATACATGTGTGTATGTATACATTTGTGTATGTATATATTGTGTGTATACAACATGTTTGTGTGTGTATACACGTGTGTGTATACACATGTGTGTGTATACACGTGTGTGTGTGTGTGTGTGTATACACGTGTGTGTGTCTATACACGTGTGTGTGTGTATACACGTGTGTGTGTACACATGTGTGTGTACACATGTGTGTGTGTACACATGTGTGTGTACACATGTGTGTGTACACGTGTGTGTGTGTACACGTGTGTGTACACGTGTGTGCGTATACACGTGTGTGTGTATACACGCGTGTGTGTATACACGCGTGTGTGTATACACGCGTGTGTGTATACACGTGTGTGTGTATACACGCGTGTGTGTGTGTGTGTATACACGTGTGTGTATACGTGTGTGTATACATTATGTGTATGTATACGTGTGTGTGTATACGTGTGTGTATACGTGTGTGAGTGTATACGTGTGTGTGTATGTCTACATGTGTGTGTGTGTGTGTCTCCATGTGTGTGTGTACGTGTACATGTGTGTGAGTATACGTGTACATGTGTGTGTACGTGTCTACGTGTACATGTGTGTGTGTGTGTGTGTCTACGTGTACATGTGTGTGTGTGTGTGTGTCTATGTGGGTGTGTGTGTACGTGTGTGTGTGTGTGTGTACGTGTGTGTGTGTCTACATGTGTGTCTACGTGTGTGTGTCTACGTGTTTGTGTGTTTGTGTTTGTGTATACGTGTTTGTGTTTGTGTATACGTGTGTGTGTGTGTGTGTATACGTGTGTGTGTGTGTATACGTGTGTGTATACGTGTGTGTATACGTGTGTGTATACGTGTGTGTATACGTGTGTGTATACGTGTGTGTGTGTATACGTGTGTGTGTGTGTCTACGTCTGTGTGTGTGTGTGTGTGTCTACGTATGTGTGTCTACGTGTGTGTGTGTGTGTGTTTGTGTCCCTGTGTGTCCTTTGGCCCGTCACTCCACCTCAGGCCAAAGAGAGGTGTGCGGGGGCGGGCCAAGGGACCAATGAGGTGGGAAGGGGGGGGAGGAGGTGGGAAGGGGGGGGGGAGGAGGTGAGGAGGTGGGAAGGGGGGGGGAGGTGGTGAGGAGGTGGGAAGGGGGGGGGAGGTGGTGAGGAGGTGGGAAGGGGGGGGAGGTGGTGAGGAGGGGGGAAGGGGGGGAGGGGAAGGGGGGGGAAGGGGGGAGGGGGAGGGTGGAGGGGAGGGGAAGGGGGGAGGGGGAGGAGGGGAAAGGGGGGGAGGGGAAGGGGGGGGAGGGGGAGGTGGTGGGAAGGGGGGGTGGAGGGGGGAGGTGGTGGGAAGGAGGGGTGGAGGGGGGAGGTGGTGGGAAGGGGGGTGTGGAGGGGGGAGGTGGTGGGAAGGGGGGGAGGTGGTGGGGAGGAGGGGGGAAGGGGGAGAGGAGGGGGGAAGGGGGGGAGGAGGGGGAAGGGGAGGAGGAGGGGGGAAGGGGGGGAGGAAGGGGAGAGGGGGGGAGGAGGGGGGGAGGAGGGGGGAAGGGGGGAAGGTGGTGGGGAGGAGGGGGGAAGGGGGGGAGGTGGGGAAGGGGGGGGGAGGTGGTGGGAAGGGGGGGAGGTGGTGGGAAGGGGGGAGGAGGGGGGAGGTGGTGGGAAGGGGGGAGGAGGGGGGAGGTGGTGGGGAAGGGGGGAGGTGGTGGGAAGGAGGGGAGGTGGTGGGAAGGGGGGAGGTGGTGGGGAGGAGGGGGGGAAGGGGGGAGGTGGTGGGAAGGGGGGGAGGTGGTGGGAAGTGGGGGGAGGTGGTGCGAAGGGGGGAGGTGAAGGGGAGGTGAAGGGGGGGGGTGGAGGGAGGTGAAGGGGGGGGTGGAGGGGGGGTGGAGGGGAGGTGAAGGGGAGGGGGGGAGGGGAGGTGAAGGGGTGGGTGGAGGGAGGTGAAGGGGGGGGTGGAGAGGGGAGGGGGGGGGGTGAAGGGGAGGTGAGGGGGGTGAAGGGGGGGTGGAGGGGAGGTGAGGGGGGTGGAGGGAGGTGAATGGGGGTGAGGGGAGGTGAAGGCCGCTCCCTCACCAGTCCGGCCGCTCCCACGTGGATCTGAGGCGGGAAGCAGCTTGTTGTGGCTGCTCCCCCGCTGTGTCCCGGGCGCTCGCTCCCCCGCTGACTGTAGCGGCGCCGGGGGGGGGAGGGGGTGATGGGGAGGTGAAGGGGGGTGAGGGGTGGGTGAGGGGAGGTGAAGGGGGGTGAGGGGTGGGAGAGGGGAGGTGAAGGCCGCTCACTCACCCGTCCGGCAGGTCCCACGTGGATCTGAGGCGGGAGGCAGCGTGTTGTGGCCGCTCCCCCGCTGTCCCGGGCGCTCGCTCCCCCGCTGTCCCGGGCACTCGCTCCCCCGCTAACTGTAGCGGCGCCGGGGGGGGGGGAGGGTGGGCTGAAAGCGCGGGAAACAGGGAGACACGGGGAGAGGAGGAGGTGCGCGCGGGTGTGGAGGCTGATGTTCGGGGAGGAAGAGGCGGAGGCTCCGGGACCGGCGGGTATGTGAGCCCCACCCCCCGGGTTATACATGCTGCTAATGTACACCCCCCCCCCTACTGTGTGTGTGTGTGTGTGTGTGTGTGTGTGTGTGTGTCCCTGTGTGTCCCTTGGCCCGTCACTCCGCCTCAGGCCAATGAGAGGTGTGCGGGGGCGGCCCAAGGGACCAATGAGATTTCCCTAGGGACACCGGACATCCAGGCAGGCAGGCATACAGTGCTTTCACTAATATAGTATAAGATATAATTTTTTATATAACCCAATATTTAGTTACACCTGCATACAACATTAACCCGATTAATGCCAGGAGCCTGGCACACTGCATTAATTCAGTGCCCTGTTTCATTTATTGTGCTTGCTTCTGAGAATTCATACTACACACATTGAATCATTGACCAGTAAAACCCAGACAGCCAGAAAGACACACACACAGACAGCCAGAAAGACACACACCCAGACAGCCAGAAAGACACACACCCAGACAGCCAGAAAGACACACACACAGACAGCCAGAAAGACACACACACAGTCAGACAGAGACCGACACGCAGTCAGACAGAGACCGACATGCAGACAGACAAAGACCGACACGCAGACAGACAGAGACTGGCACGCAGACAGACAGAGACCGGCACGCAGTCAGACAGAGACCGGCACGCAGTCAGACAGAGACCGGCACACAGTCAGAAAGAGACCGGCACACAGTCAGAAAGAGACCGGCACACAGTCAGACAGAGACCGGCACACAGTCAGACAGAGACCGGCACACAGTCAGACAGAGACCGGCACACAGTCAGACAGAGACCGGCACACAGTCAGACAGAGACCGGCACACAGTCAGACAGAGACCGGCACACAGTCAGACAGAGACCGGCACACAGTCAGACAGAGACCGGCACACAGTCAGACAGAGACCGACACACAGTCAGACAGAGACCGACACACAGTCAGACAGAGACCGACACACAGTCAGACAGAGACCGACACACAGTCAGACAGAGACCGACACACAGTCAGACAGAGACCGACACACAGTCAGACAGAGACCGACACACAGTCAGACAGAGACCGACACACAGTCAGACAGAGACCGACACACAGTCAGACAGAGACCGACACACAGTCAGACAGAGACCGACACACAGTCAGACAGACACACACACACACACACACACACACAGAGACAGACACACAGACAGGTCTCTGGAGTTTCGAAGCATATAAAAAGAAAGGTAAGGATCCCTGCACAGAGATTTACTGAAATGTGCTTTTCAAAGATCCCTACGTATAAAGCGGATCCCCACGTATAAAGCAGACCCCCACGTATAAAGCAGATCCCCACGTATAAAGCAGATCCCCGCGTATAAAGCAGATCCCCGTGTATAAAGCAGATCCCCGCGTATAAAGCAGATCCCGTCGTATAAAGCAGATCCCCGCGTATAAAGCAGATCCCGTCGTATAAAGCAGATCCCCACGTATAAAGCAGATCCCCACGTATAAAGCAGATCCCGCATATAAAGCAGATCCCCGCGTATAAAGCAGACCCCCACGTATAAAGCAGATCCCCACGTATAAAGCAGACCCCCACGTATAAAGCAGATCCCCACGTATAAAGCAGATCCCCGCGTATAAAGCAGATCCCCGCGTATAAAGCAGATCCCCGCGTATAAAGCAGATCCCCGCGTATAAAGCAGATCCCCGCGTATAAAGCATTTTCCCTGTGCACTGAAATCAGACAATGCACTAATATTTCCGAGTCCCGGCTACAGACCACGTTAGACTAGCGCAATACAATACAATTCCGGTTACAATCTTGTGTCACAGGCAATCTCGCTACATCCGCCTTCCCTCGCTCAGCAATGTTGTAGCCTCGCTCAAATGCACAGAACTCAAATCTTTTCAGGCAAGCGGCTGACGACTTTACATCATATTGGACAGGACCACGGGCCGCGCTTTCTATAGGTGCTGTATAACAGAGCAGTTGGTATTACCTCTCCTCGCTCTGCTCTCGGTGCTGCGGTCAGTAGCTGGACACAGTGAGGAGGGGACTGGCAGACGTCTGGCTTAGCTCCTGAGAGCTGCAGCTCCTGTAACTCAACAGCAAACTTAGGGAAAGTGCTGTGTGAAGCATTTCTGGGAACACACAGAGCGTGACCACAGGGACCAGTGCAGGGAAAATGGATTAACCCATTCACTTGTATGAGACCCGTTTCATAGACCCCACTACACATGGCCGGCATGTGACAGCTCGCCGTCTCATCCACCCTAATAACGGAAGTTCCAATATAAAGACACTGTATGCTTCAAACTTTTGGCCCTGCGCCCCCCTGCCTGCTCAGCCCCAGTGCTCGCACACTCATTAAACCCCCCACCCCCCACCCGGTATCCGGCGGAGAGGAGGTAAGTGAGTTACGGACGCCTTGCACACTCTCCGGCTTTTAATTTAAGTGCTCTGGGGAAGAGCGCGCGACCTCTGCAACCGCCAAGCCCCCCCAAACAAAAATCTAGTGCCCCCCCCAGTTTGCACACACCTGCCTTATAGGATGGAGACCCTAAAAACAAGGGGTTTATAAAAGCAGTATTAACAAGTCAGATTTAGCCCCATGACTGCCACAGTGAACTAGATCAGGGGGGCTCAACTCCGCTCCTCAAGATCCCCCAACAGGTCAGGATTTCAGGATATCCCTGCTTCAGCACAGATGGCTCAGTCGCTGCTTCAGCACAGGTGGCAGCTGGGATATTCTTAAAACCTGTCCTGTTGGGGGATCTTGAGGACTGGAATTGTGCACCCCTGAACTAGCTCACATTACTCAGCAGTTTGTTACCATCTCCGCCAGGAAGAGGGTTAAAATATTTTCGACATTTATAAAACGTGCCCCCCGCCCCCACCCCAGAAAAATGCATCTCTTAAAAAAAAAAAAAAATGAAACTCAAAGTGTATCAATAAAAAGACAGTTGTACTCCATACCCCAAGTACCGTCGCACTTCCAACCACTTAAAAAACATAAGTGCCGGCTTCTCCATCCAGCAATAATTTAGGCCGCCGTCTCTGCTGCCCGTTCTTAAAGCGTTTTAACCCTTTGACTGCCAGCTGGGCCCTCCACCCACACAATGCTTTCGAAAGGAGGATTCATTTTTGGCTCAAATCTCAAGGTGACTAAGCTTCACTTTACCTGGATACCGTGTGTCCCAGGGCTGCCCGATGTGCAGTGCACACGCGGGCACACACACACACGCACACACACACGCACACACACGCACACACACACACACACACACACGCACGAACGCACGCACACACACGCGAGACTGTGTCCCTGCGCAGACATAACAGCCGATTCTCTTCTCCAAGCAGAAGTGCTGGAATAAAATGTCTCACTTTCCCCTGGTGCTAGCACCTGGCGTGGGATCCCGGGGGACGGCCCAGACAGAGCTGGGTTTCAGCGGGACACAGCCGATGGAGCGGCTTGCTTTAGACAAATGGAATTATTCTTACAGCAAATATTAGGCGGTTTGTTTTGTAATTAAGAAATCTTTCATGTGGGCTCAAGAAGTGTGGGGGTCGGAGGTCAACCAAAGTGTTTCCTCGACCCTTAGCCCATGGGGTTATCAACTCCTGTCCTCAAGACAACCCCCCCCCCCCCCCTCCCAGGGTCAGGTTTACAAGATATCCCTGCTTCAGCACAGGAGGTGCAGTGGAAGACTGAGCCAATGATTGAGCCACCTGTGCTGAAGCAGGGATATCCTGAAAACCTGACTAGTTGGGGGGTCTTGAGAACCCCTGACAAACACATCACTGCCCTATTGAACATATTGTATATATACACATTCTAGTTAGAAAAGTAAGGTTAACAATATCAAAAAATGAGTGAGCCAGGATGAGTGAGCCAGGCCCCCCTGGACTAGGCCAGACCCGTTCCTTGTAGGCCCCAGGTAGTTTTCCTACATGGCAGTGGATGTATTGTAGGGCCGGCCCTTAGTAAGGGACTTGCCCCCTTAGTATATTGATGACTCAGCGGAGCAGACGGAACCGCAGCGGAGGATTCCTCAGGGCTGGCAGAATCGACATATATATATATATACACACACACTCTTGACCATTTGGACAGACCATTGGGTTTTAGGTGCCCAGGGCACTCTCAGTACTTTGGGGGACGGTTATTGTGATTGTGTATACTGTATTGCTGAGACTGTGGGACCATAGTAAATAGGTTGTATATACAGCTCAACCCTGTTATAGTGCGATCCGCTACAACGCGGATCTGCTTATAACGTGGGCTGAACTTGGCTCCCAAACATCACCTACCATTGTTTCCGCGGCCACCTACACCACCATGCTGAGGACGCGACCCAGTTTCTCAAGCGGCGCCGCACAAATGACGTCATGTGTAGATGTGTGTGTCTGTTACCAATAAAGATTTTAATAGATGTTTAAAAAAAAAAAAAAAGAGCAAACATCTATTCAATGCTTTATTGGTAACAGAGACGGACACACGGACACACTCAGACACACACACACACACACACACACACACACCACCCTGCGATGGCTGACCCGTGGTGTCGGATCCCCTGCACCGTGCCTTTTTAAAAAAAATTGCAATCCCAGTTATCACGCGGTCTCATTATGTGGACCCCGAGCACCACGTTATAACGGGGTTTAGCTGTACTTTGTTGTGATTGTGGTTATCGGAGGTATACCAAATAGGTATACCGGTTCCCGTGAGGGCCAATGCAGGGATCCTCATGGGTGGAGGCGCTGCACAAGCCACCCCAGGCCCCCAAGCGTGGAGGTTTAGGCCTCTTGTGAGCCTAACTGGTTAGCACCATAACACCCGAATCAGCCAAATCTCCCTGAGGAGGAGGGATGGGGTGTTATGTATGTATGCATACATACATACATACATACATATATACACACACACCACTGCCATTTGTTCTCTTTGGTCTCACGGGGGGTCGCACCATTGAAATGGTTCAGGATAAGAATATATATCTCGAACAAGTAAGAAAAAAAATGTCTTTACCCGGCTCCCATGTGCCCCTCCTCACTGCCAGAGGTACCTGCAGCACATTGCACTGGCTCCCATGTGCCCCTCCTCCCTGCCAGAGGTACCTGCAGCACATTGCACTGGCTCCCATGTCCCCCCCCCCCCTCACTGCCAGAGGTACCTGCAGCACATTGCACCGGCTCCCATGTGCCCCTCCTCACTGCCAGAGGTACCTGCAGCACATTGCACCGGCTCCCATGTGCCCCTCCTCACTGCCAGAGGTACCTGCAGCACATTGCACCGGCTCCCATGTGCCCCTCCTCACTGCCAGAGGTACCTGCAGCACATTGAACCGGCTCCCATGTGCCCCTCCTCACTGCCAGAGGTACCTGCAGCACATTGCACCGGCTCCCATGTGCCCCTCCTCCCTGCCAGAGGTACCTGCAGCACATTGCACCGGCTCCCATGTGCCCCTCCTCACTGCCAGAGGTACCTGCAGCACATTGCACCGGTGCCCGTGTAACCCCCTCACTACCAGAGGTACCTACAGCACATTGCACCAACTCCCATGTGCCCATCCTCACTGCCAGAGGTACCTGCAGCACATTGCACCGGCTCCCATGTGCCTCTCCTCCCTGCCAGAGGTACCTGCAGCACATTGCACCGGCTCCCATGTGCCCCTCCTCCCTGCCAGAGGTACCTGCAGCACATTGCACTGGCTCCCATGTCCCCCCCCCCCCCTCACTGCCAGAGGTACCTGCAGCACATTGCACCGGCTCCCATGTGCCCCTCCTCACTGCCAGAGGTACCTGCAGCACATTGCACCGGCTCCCATGTGCCCCCCTCACTGCCAGAGGTACCTGCAGCACATTGCACCGGCTCCCATGTGCCCCTCCTCACTACCAGAGGTACCTACAGCACATTGCACCAACTCCCATGTGCCCATCCTCCCTGCCAGAGGTACCTGCAGCACATTGCACCGGCTCCCATGTGCCTCTCCTCCCTGCCAGAGGTACCTGCAGCACATTGCACCGGCTCCCATGTGCCCCTCCTCCCTGCCAGAGGTACCTGCAGCACATTGCACTGGCTCCCATGTGCCCCTCCTCACTGCCAGTGGTCTGCAGCACATTGCACTGGCTCCCATGTGCCCATCCTCACTGCCAGAGGTCTCTGCAGCACATTGCACTGGCTCCCATGTTCCCCTCCTCACTGCCAGAGGTACCTGCAGCACATTGCACTGGCTCCCATGTGCCCATCCTCACTGCCAGAGGTACCTGCAGCACATTGCACTGGCTCCCATGTGCCCCTCCTCACTGCCAGAGGTACCTGCAGCACATTGCACCGGCTCCCATGTGCCCCTCCTCACTGCCAGAGGTACCTGCAGCACATTGCACTGGCTCCCATGTGCCCCTCCTCACTGCCAGAGGTACCTGCAGCACATTGCACCGGCTCCCATGTGCCCCTCCTCACTGCCAGAGGTACCTGCAGCACATTGCACCGGCTCCCATGTGCCCCCCCCCCCTCACTGCCAGAGGTACCTGCAGCACATTGCACTGGCTCCCATGTGCCCCTCCTCACTGCCAGAGGTTCCTGCAGCACATTGCACCGGCTCCCATGTGCCCCTCCTCACTGCCAGAGGTACCTGCAGCACATTGCACTGGCTCCCATGAGACCCCTCACTGCCAGAGTTACCTGCAGCACATTGCACCGGCTCCCATGTGCCCATCCCCACTGCCAGAGGTACCTGCAGCACATTGCACCGGCTCCCATGTGCCCCTCCCCACTGCCAGAGGTACCTGCAGCACATTGCACCGGCTCCCATGTGCCCATCCTCCCTGCCAGAGGTACCTGCAGCACATTGCACCGGCTCCCATGTGCCCCTCCTCACTGCCAGAGGTACCTGCAGCACATTGCACCGGCTCCCATGTGCCCATCCTCCCTGCCAGAGGTACCTGCAGCACATTGCACCGGCTCCCATGTGCCCCTCCTCACTGCCAGTGGTTCCTGCAGCACATTGCATCGGCCCTTTAATGGAGCAGCAAGTTTTTACAATACCAAGCAGGCCATTCTGGCAGCAAAGGGGTTACAAAGGAAAGATAAACACAGGCTATAAATCCCAGCACATAATGTAACGTGGTAGTTTAGGCTGAAAAAGTTCAAAGTTCTACTAGCTGCAAAAAAGGTCCTTGAGAAAAGTGGACAGAGCGCCGGAGGGGTCAAAATGCATTGTGCAAACAAAATAAAAAGGGTTTTCTGGGCGTCTCGGAGAAGATTGAAATGGTTAGGCGTGCAGGGGTGGCCAACTCCAGTCCTCAAAGGTCACCAACAGGGCCGGTTTGCAGGATATCCCTGCTTCAGCACAGGTGGCTCAATCAGTGGCTCAGTCTTCGATGAGCCACTGATTGAGCCACCTGTGCTGAAGCAGGGATATCCTGCAACTCTGCCCTGTTAATGGCCCTTGAGGACTGGCGTTGGCCACGCCTGCTGCAGTGTGTTCATCCCAAGTGGGTGTTGCGGCCTCTCACCCGAACACGCAATGTATCCCTTAGAGACACGTAAAGGCTTCCGGGGAATGGAAGACAAAGCCAGCCCACAGCGTCACTATCTTACAAAGTGATCCTTCTCTGGGGACGGCCTGGGAAAAATGGCAAATATTCTTCTTTTTTTTTTTTTTTTTCCCCTCTCAGGGCGGCGGAGGCTCGGAACAATTACACAATAAATCATCAATCTGTCCCAGAAACCAGACACTGCAAAGGCTACTGGCTAATTTAGACCCCCGGGCAACATGCATGTTATTCAACCAGCTCCCAAAACTCCCCAGTCTGACCAGTTCCTCCCAGTCTCACCCGCGGGGGGAAATAAATGTCGGGTTCTTGCCATAGTTCTTGCCAATAGTGATGTATACATTGGGCTGAAGGGGGAGGCTCAGTGAGTAAAGGCACAGACTCTGAAAACAATAACAGTGACTTGAAGCAGGGGAACCTGTTGAATATGGAGTACAATTTGGGCACCACTCCTTAGAGAAGACATTATGGAACTAGAGAGAGTGCAGAGAAGAGCCACCAAATGAATAAAGGGGATGGACAATCTAACTTATGAGTAGAGGCTAGCTAATTTAGATACGTTTATATTAGAAAAGAGGCATCTAAGAAGGGGTATAATAACTATATACAAATATATTAGGGGACAGTACAAGGAGCTTTCAAAAGAACTATTCATCCCAAGGGCAGTACTAAGGACTCGGGGCCATCCCTTAAGGTTGGAGGAAAGGAGATTTCACCAGCAACACAGGAAAGGGTTCTTTACAGTAAGGGCAGTTACAGTGTGGGATTCATTACCCATGGAGACTGTGATGGCAGATACAATAGATAAGGTTGGGCATCTTTTTAGACAGGAAAGTTATACAGGGATATACCAAATAAGTAAACATGGGAAGGGTGTTGATCCAGAGAGTAATCTGATTGCCAGTATTTGGAGTCAGGAAGGAATTTATTCCCCCCCTCTATGAGATATCATTAAATGATATTTAACCAGGGTTTTTTGTTTGCCTTCCTCTGAATCAATATACTATAAATATAAGATAAAGTTTCTGTTGTCTAAATTTAGCATAGGTTTAACTTGATGGACATATGTCTTTTTTCAACCTCATCTACTATGTAACTATGTAACGATCCTTTGACCTCGGTCTAATCCCGGTGTCAGCTCATTGGATAAATCACTATTTCCGTGCCATAGATTGAACGCTCGCCTGGGCAGGCACTGCGCCTATAAATGTAGATGCGTTGCGCTGCGTACTGCGCGCTATATTGTAATTCTGAAGCGCTTTCAGTCCCATTGCGAGAATGTGAAATCAGGTGATTGTTATTGCTCACATTTAGAGGACATGCCGCCCCCTCCCTAAAGATCTTATCCTCTGGGGGTTTTTAGGGTAGAAAGAAAAAAAAAAGACGGGAACGATGGGCCACAAAGACACGAGGAGCTCAGCGGCTGCCGCGGCAATAAAGGAGTTAATGTTCATTGCGAGATTTCATATTTTCAAACAAGCAAAGGTTTTTAAAAAGGCTTCTGTATTTGCCCACGAGGAGTAAAGATGGGCAGGTCTGTGGGGTCCAAGCTCTGGGAAGCTCCGCGCTTGTTCGGATGAACGCATCGAACTTCGGAACCATTTTTCAAATTGGAGCAAAATTGGAGCCAAAACCAGAGACCGGCGAACCCTCGGATTCCGCTTGTTTCTTTAATACACGGAGGTAACGTTTGGGTAAGAAAAACTAAAACTCTTGCACCAAAAAAAAAGTTTCATATTGGATTTTTGTAATCCTTTTAATGTTGAGTTTTTTTTACCGTTAAGTTTTACAAAACCAATAGTTGTAGAAATACCAAAACACCATTCTTTTTTACAACTAAAAATGCCAGTGAAAGTACTCATCCTTAATGATGAGAGAAATCGAGCATAAAAAAAAACCTGTGAGAATCGGTACCACCAGCACTAAAGAAACTGACAATAGGTTCTCCCACTTCAAAGACAAGCACGCGCCTTATATTGTATTTCATGAAATGTACACACAACCCTGTGATTAGCATAGGCTGCCTTTAAGCTCTATGAGATCCTGACATTTCGAGTCATGGGCCCCCTACAAATTATCACTGTTATTTAACTTGTGGCAATGCATGCGGCAGTTCCCTCCAGGAATAAAGGGGTTAATAGAAATGTTTCCGCCCAGTCTCACTGTACAAACAATGATGGGTATTATGCAAGATCCGAAAGGTGCCGACCCCAAAAACTGACATTAATGTGTCAGGACATATTTTAGAGATCAAGTTAGAAAGTACGCAGGGTAACTCCGACTTCACAGCAAATATGCAGCTAATAACACTTCCTTCATGCAACTTATTCCTACACCCGAGACAGGGCACAGGTTTGTTATTCTTCATACTATGAAACCACGATAATGATGATATTATTTGTTTAAGTCTTATATCTCAGAACCCTATGGCATCAAAGGAGTTAAACTACCAGATCCAAGGACCAATTATTATATCTATATAATTGAAAACGTTTTATGTTTGCTGTGCTTATGGGCAATCTGATTGGTCCGGTCTGTCTGTCACTCAGCCTCTGGCCAATTAGATTGGTCCGTGGGCCGGCCCTGCCCCCGCCCACCTCATTGGCCTGCGTGGTTCGCTGACCACGCCGACCCATCTCTCACACTCTCCGAACAATCCAGCAACACTTTCCAGCCTCTCCGTCTGCTTTCACCGCGGAAACGGAGTTGTGAATGTGGGGGCCAGACAGCTGTGAAGGGGGGTACATCCCGGGCAACGCCTGGTCTCTCAGCTAGTACTGTATATATTCCTCCAAGGATGTCTGCACATCACATCCCTCCGTGATAGGCTGAAAGGCCTGTCACATTCCTGGAGACAGCCAGTGATGATGCACATCCCTCCCCCTCTGGGATAGGCTGAGCGGCCTGTCACTCACCCAGGTACAGACCATCCTGTGTAATGAGACTGCACATTGGTGTCTGTGGAGCTCAAATTGGAGGTGAAAAATACAAGAATTGGACTCTGCACTTCATCAGCCCGGCAACTGGGAGAACGTGGCTTTCTAAATCTAAAGACTAACTTTCGAAGCTGCTGTGCTACACTTCCCACAATGCCTGATTTATACACCTACTCTCTCTCATCCTACTCCTCATCTCCTCCAATACCCGGGACCGCTCTCCTCCTTCCCCTCTTCCTGCATCTCATTATGCCCTCCCAGGCCTGATTTATACACATGCTCTCTCACCTTCTCCTCATCTCCTCCAATACCTGGGACCTCTCTCCTCCTACATCTCACCATGCCCTCCCAGGCCTGATTTATACACCTGCTCCCTCACCTTCTCATCTCCTCCAATACCCAGGGAACTCTCTCCTCCTACATCTCATTATGCCCTCCCAGGCCTGATTTATACACCTGCTCTTTCTCCTCCTACTCCTCCAATACCCGGGGCCTCTCTCCTCCTACATCTCATCATACCCTCCCAGGCCTGATTTATACACATGCTCTCTCAGCTTCTCCTCATCTCCTCCAATACCCGGGACCTCTCTCCTCCTACATCTCATTATGCCCTCCCAGGCCTGATTTATACACCTGCTCCCTCACCTTCTCATCTCCTCCAATACCCAGGGAACTCTCTCTTCCTACATCTCATTATGCCCTCCCAGGCCTGATTTATACACCTGCTCTTTCTCCTCCTACTCCTCCAATACCCGGGGCCTCTCTCCTCCTACATCTCATCATACCCTCCCAGGCCTGATTTATACACCTGCTCTCTCTCCTCCTACTCCTCCAATACCCGGGGCCTCTCTCCTCCTACCTCTCACCCTGCATCTCATGTAATCCCTATTGCTTTTTCTGTTTTCATTTGTAAACTTTTCTGTTCTCTCCAACTTCGCCACATTTCTTCATCTCGCCTCCTATCCACCTATGCGTGTGCCCATACACTGCACCACTATGTACGCACCTTTCTCAGCAACTTCTACATCCCATAACAAAAAGCATTGCCACAAATACAGAAATACAGCTCTCTCTCTCTCCAAAAAGAGAGGGGGAGGGGAGAGAAAGTGCAAAGAGGAGCAGGGCATGATGGGGGTGGGGGAGCAAGGATGGGAGAGGAGACAGAGAGACAGCAGAGAGCAGTGTGCACATGGGGGAGAAAGGACAGCAAGGAAACAGAAACAGTAAGGAGAGGAGGAAAGAGACACAGCAAGGAGAGGAGGGGAGGGAGTGTAGTGTGCACAGACAGGAGCAGACACAGTAAGGCAGGGAGTGCAAAGAGAGGCAGAGAGAGTACAAAGGGGAGCAGGGCATGATGGAAAGAGGAGAGACTGCAAGGAGGGGAGAGGAGACAGAGAGAGAGAGAGCAAGGAGAGGAGACAGAGAAAGTGAGCAAGGACAGGAGACAGAAAGAGAGTAAGGATGTGTCCACACTGGCGCTGCGCTTCCAGAGTTTACTTATTGCAATATTAATCCTCACGTCCCCACTCATGCGGCGCACGCTCGTGCACGGGCACGTAAGCTCTCCCAAGCTTGGTGCTTGGGGAGACAGTTGAATTTGATTTTGGAGCGCAGAGCACCTGCTCTGACCAATGGGGAGAGTGAGGCAGTATAGGCTGAGCGGAGAGAGGTGGAAGGAGGGGGGGGGGGGGAGGGAGCGGAGAGAGGTGGAGGGGGGGAGAGCGGATTGAGGTGGGAGCACAGGCTCTGGTTACAAAATCTTTTATTGCAGAGACTCTGCCCGGGGTCACTGAGGCATTGTCCGTATTATAGGGTGAGTGAAGCAGGGGGCATTTACTGAAAGTAGAGGTGGTAGAGCAAAGGAGCACAGCACAAGGTCCATCCATACGCAGAGAATAAATTCAGGGCAACTCCATATAAAAGTATAAGGTGATTTAATTAGGTACAAAAATGAAGAGAGGACTAACGCACCAACGCGTTTCATCCAATAGGGACTTGTTTACCTTTGACCCCATTTGGGATTAGTATGGAGTTTATATATCCAGACCATTGGATGCAGTGATCAAGTGGATCCTACTAGGTTGGGTTACCCCTGGAATGTATATTTGTATGGACTGTTATATACCTTGATGGGTTCCAGTCAGCCATCTTTATATTAACTATCATACACTGTATGATCTACACTTATATTGAGCACCATCTCTCCACACATCTCTCAATGGCATTTACTGAAAACAAGTTACTTTGAAGTTACGCACTGTAAGACCCTGTACTGTGATGGCACACAGACACACACAGACACACACAGACACACACAGACACACACAGACACACACAGACACACACCCCCGATCCAGCCAATGACACGTACCCTCCCTTAATAGTCACGTTCCTCACCGCTCCTGCTCTAAAATTATTGCAGGACAGCCGAGCGCTCATGCTTGGAGAGTTGGTGAAGTCACCGCTCTCAAGCATGAGCGAGCTCAGCGGCAGCGTGGCCGCAGCCTAAGGGCTGTAATATAGAGCGCGGGTGCGTGCACGGTGGCGCGCGTGCACGTTTAGTTTATATGTTGCAAGCTGAGATGCCCGCGTCTAGGGGGCGCGGCTCTGACGTCACAGCGTTAGGTCGCGCAGTGATTGGCGCGGCAGCAGCACGAAAATACAATTTTCTTTTATTTGCTCTGATCTGCCGCGCCACCGCTCACGGCCGTGCGCGCGCGTCTCAACTGTAGCAACTTCAGCTTCTCACAGTCAGTTACCATTGATGTGAGCGCGCACTATATAAACAAGCCTAAGGCTGCAATTATACAGAAAACCGCCTGTGGTGTCGCCCGTAGCGAAACCGCGCTGCGCAAAAAAACACGTTTCATACATACGTGATAAGTGGCTATACCAAATTCAACGGTCTCCCCGCTCGCTGCTGCTGCAAAGCGGGAGACCGTTGATGCGTTTTCAAATGTGTTTTTCGCCGCTACGGCCGCCACCGCGGGCGTTTTTCTGTATAATCGCAGCCTGAGGAGGAGACAGGGATGACGAGGAGGAGGAGGGGGGAAAGGAGAGCAGTGTGCACATCGGGCAGGAAGGACTGTAAAGCGAGGGGAGGCGAAACAGCAAATTCAGTAAGAGGAGGAAACAGAGGCAGCAAGATGAGGAGGAGAGAAGGGAGTGCAGAGGAGGAAGGCAGGGAGTGCAAGGCGAGGAGAGAGTGCAGAGGAGCAGGGCATGATGGAGGAGAGAGGAAGATGGGGGAAGAAGGGACAAGAGACAGCAAGGGAGGGGTGAAAACAAAGAGTAATGTTTCATAAATAACCTTTCAGATGTCCTAGATCGGCGTATGAGATATATATATATATATATATATATATATATATATATATATATATATAGATATATATACACACACACACACACACACACACACACACACACACACTGCAATCAGACTTTACAGGTAGAATCTTCAAAGACTACTCCAGTGAAAAAGTTAGAAAATGCATATACAATATAGAATATAAAGAAGGATTTACAGAGAAAAACAGATTAATCTCAGTTGCATAAGTATTCAACCCCTTTGCCACTGCAGCCCTAAATCAGCTCAGGTGCAAATAGTTTGAAAAGGTCACTAAATCAGGGAAATGGTTTCAGTCTGTGTGTCATCAAAGCGTTTTCACTTGTAATCATTTCCCTCAGGTATATAAAAGACTTTCACGCTGCAACTCACATCGTGATCCAACAAAGCAGCGACGAAGACCAAGGAGCTCTCCAAACCAGGCAGGGATAAAGTGGCAGAGAGGCACAGAGTAGGAGAAAGGTACAAGACAATGTAAAAGGCGCCGATTACCCCTCTCAGCACACAGCTGCCCTCCCACACTCAGCGGCCGGGTAAGCAGGAATACTGGTTCGGGATATCACTCTGAAGCCAGCAATGACCCCGAGGGATCGGCAAAGGTTTGTGACGGAGATGGGAGTCGGTGTTCACACAACAACAGTAAGCCGGTCCTACACAAAGCTGGCCTGTAAGGGCGGGTGGCAAGGAAAAAAGCCATCGCTCGAAAAGACTCATCTTAAATCACGTATGATGTTTGTGAAAAAGCATATAGATGATACTGCAGACGTGTGGAAAAAGGTTTTGTGGTGAGAGGAGACAAAAATTGAACTTTTTGGTCTAAATTCCAAGCGTTACGTCTGGCGCAAGCCCAACACTGCACGTCACCCAGTTAATATATAATATATAGTGCTGGAAGTGTACACAGAACTATAGACAGAATTTGACAGACAGTCCCTGCCCCATAAAACGTACAATCTAATGTTGGTGCCTGAGGCACAGGGAGATAAAGTGACTTGTTGCCCAAGGTCACAAGGAGCCGACACTGGGAATTGAACCAGGTTCCCCTGCTTCACACTCCGTGTCTTTGTTATCAGTCAGTGTCGTTACTCACTGCTCCTTCAGTCTTTGATTAGCAGCGTGTCTGATACTATATGTCAATTTCTTGATACTTTCTAAAGGATATCTGCTGAAAACCCTGTTTCACAAAGAAATCTTGGTCTGTTTTCTCTTGTCACTTTATCCACCCAGAATCTTAGGGCACGAGGAGCAAAGCAGTTGCCTTGGGCCCGCGCTCCCTCCTCCTGTCGGCACCGGGATCCAAATTCCGCCCGACAGGAGAGTCCCCGAACGGGCGCAGGACCACACCGCTGCTCATCCCAAGGTAGGGACGGGCGGGGGGGGGACTGTAGCTGGGGGAGGTGCGTGTGCACGCACTGGGAGGGGTCTCACACAACGCGGAGTGGCCTACCTTGTGCAGAGACACGTTGCCATGACAAAGTGACATCACGCCATGACGCTGCAGGAGGAGGGGCACCGCTCCCGGAATGCCACCTTGGTCCCCGTCAAAGTTAAGGCCGGCCTTAGTGACACATTCCTGTGACAGATTC
Source organism: Ascaphus truei (assembly GCF_040206685.1). Taxonomy (NCBI): domain Eukaryota; kingdom Metazoa; phylum Chordata; class Amphibia; order Anura; family Ascaphidae; genus Ascaphus; species Ascaphus truei. The sequence goes on along the minus strand of NC_134490.1, from coordinate 6,599,271 downwards.
GGGACGCCCCCGTTCCATGGAGCTTGCAATTGACATAGAATAGCAAGAGACCGCCGTGCGCTTTTTTTAATCACATATACAGCATACGTCCATAAAGGAGGCTGCTTTCATAAATAAACTCACTGGTTTAGCTATAACATACACACTGCGCAATGGCAAAGGACGCCAGTGTTTTCCCCAAGCACAGTAATCCTAACAGCTGCAACACACCTGTCAGTCTGGCGGAGACCGTCCTCCCTGTTCAAAACTGCTGGAAACACAGCTGGAATCCGGACAGTACGTACAGAGAGGCCTGCACTGCATACAAACAGTACGTACAGAGAGAGGCCTGCTCTGCATACAAACAGTACGTACAGAGAGAGGCCTGCACTGCATACAAACAGTACGCACAGAGAGAGGCCTGCACTGCATACAAACAGTACGTACAGAGAGAGACCTGCACTGCATACAAACAGTACGCACAGAGAGAGGCCTGCACTGCATACAAACAGTACATACAGAGAGAGGCCTGCACTGCATACAAACAATACGTACAGAGAGAGGCCTGCACTGCATACAAACAGTACACACAGAGAGAGGCCTGCACTGCATACAAACAGTACATACAGAGAGAGGCCTGCACTGCATACAAACAGTACGTACAGAGAGAGGCCTGCACTGCATACAAACAGTACGTACAGAGAGAGGCCTGCACTGCATACAAACAGTACGCACAGAGAGAGGCCTGCACTGCATACAAACAGTACGCACAGAGAGAAGCCTGCACTGCATACAAACAGTACAGAGAGAGGCCTGACTGCATACAAACAGTACGTACAGAGAGAGACCTGCACTGCATACAAACAGTACGCACAGAGACAGGCCTGCACTGCATACAAACAGTACATACAGAGAGAGGCCTGCACTGCATACAAACAGTACGTACAGAGAGAGGCCTGCACTGCATACAAACAGTACGTACAGAGAGAGGCCTGCACTGCATACAAACAGTACGTACAGAGAGAGACCTGCACTGCAAACAGTACGCACAGAGAGAGGCCTGCACTGCATACAAACAGTACGTACAGAGAGAGACCTGCACTGCATACAAACAGTACGTACAGAGAGAGGCCTGCACTGCATACAAACAGTACGTACAGAGAGAGGCCTGCACTGCATACAAACAGTACGCACAGAGAGAGGCCTGCACTGCATACAAACAGTACGTACAGAGAGAGGCCTGCACTGCATACAAACAGTACGCACAGAAAGAGCCTGCACTGCATACAAACAGTATGCACAGATAGAGACCTGCACTGCATACAAACAGTACGCACAGAGAGAGGCCTGCACTGCATACAAACAGTACACACAGAGAGACCTGCACTGCATACAAACAGTACGCACAGAGAGAGACCTGCACTGCATACAAACAGTACGCACAGAGAGAGGCCTGCACTGCATACACACAGTACGTACAGAGAGAGGCCTGCACTGCATACAAACAGTACGTACAGGGAGAGGCCTGCACTGCATACGAACAGTACGTACAGAGAGAGGCCTGCACTGCATACAAACAGTACGTACAGAGAGAGGCCTGCACTGCATACAAACAGTACGCACAGAGAGAGGCCTGCACTGCATACAAACATTACGCACAGAGAGGCCTGCACTGCATACAAACAGTACGTACAGAGAGAGGCCTGCACTGCATACAAACAGTACGCACAGAGAGAGGCCTGCACTGCATACAAACAGTACGCACAGAGAGAGGCCTGCACTGCATACAAACAGTACGCACAGAGAGAGGCCTGCACTGCATACAAACAGTACGCACAGAGAGAGGCCTGCACTGCATACAAACAGTACGTACAGAGAGAGGCCTGCACTGCATACAAACAGTACGTACAGAGAGAGGCCTGCACTGCCTACAAACAGTACGCACAGAGAGAGGCCTGCACTGCATACAAACAGTACGTACAGAGAGAGGCCTGCACTGCATACAAACAGTACGCACAGAGAGAGACCTGCACTGCATACAAACAGTACGCACAGAGAGAGGCCTGCACTGCATACAAACAGTACGTACAGAGAGAGGCCTGCACTGCATACAAACAGTACGTACAGGGAGAGGCCTGCACTGCATACAAACAGTACGTACAGGGAGAGGCCTGCACTGCATACAAACAGTACGTACAGGGAGAGGCCTGCACTGCATACGAACAGTACGTACAGAGAGAGGCCTGCACTGCATACAAACAGTACGCACAGAGAGAGGCCTACACTGCATACAAACAGTACGCACAGAGAGGCCTGCACTGCATACAAACAGTACGCACAGAGAGAGGCCTGCACTGCATACAAACAGTACGCACAGAGAGAGGCCTGCACTGCATACAAACAGTACGTACAGAGAGAGGCCTGCACTGCATACAAACAGTACGCACAGAGAGAGGCCTGCACTGCATACAAACAGTACGCACAGAGAGAGGCCTGCACTGCATACAAACAGTACGCACAGAGAGAGGCCTGCACTGCATACAAACAGTACGTACAGAGAGAGGCCTGCACTGCATACAAACAGTACGTACAGAGAGAGGCCTGCACTGCATACAAACAGTACGCACAGAGAGAGGCCTGCACTGCATACAAACAGTACGCACAGAGAGAGGCCTGCACTGCATACAAACAGTACGCACAGAGAGAGGCCTGCACTGCATACAAACAGTACGCACAGAGAGAGGCCTGCACTGCATACAAACAGTACGTACAGAGAGAGGCCTGCACTGCATACAAACAGTACGCACAGAGAGAGGCCTGCACTGCATACAAACAGTACGCACAGAGAGAGGCCTGCACTGCATACAAACAGTACGTACAGAGAGGCCTGCACTGCATACAAACAGTACGTACAGAGAGAGGCCTGCACTGCATACAAACAGTACGTACAGAGAGAGGCCTGCACTGCATACAAACAGTACGTACAGAGAGAGGCCTGCACTGCATACAAACAGTACGTACAGAGAGAGGCCTGCACTGCATACAAACAGTACGTACAGAGAGAGGCCTGCACTGCATACAAACAGTACGCACAGAGAGAGGCCTGCACTGCATACAAACAGTATGTACAGAGAGAGGCCTGCACTGCATACAAACAGTACGCACAGAGAGAGGCCTGCACTGCATACAAACAGTACGCACAGAGAGAGGCCTGCACTGCATACAAACAGTACGCATAGTGAGAGACATGCACTGCATACAAACAGTACGTACAGAGAGGGACCTGCACTGCATACAAACAGTACGCACAGAGAGAGGCCTGCACTGCATACAAACAGTACGTACAGAGAGAGGCCTGCACTGCATACAAACAGTACGTACAGAGAGAGGCCTGCACTGCATACAAACAGTACGTACAGAGAGAGACCTGCACTGCATACAAACAGTACGCACAGAGAGAGACCTGCACTGCATACAAACAGTACGTACTGTACAGAGAGAGGCCTGCACTGCATACAAACAGTACGTACAGAGAGAGGCCTGCACTGCATACAAACAGTACGTACAGAGAGAGGCCTGCACTGCATACAAACAGTACGCACAGAGAGAGGCCTGCACTGCATACAAACAGTATGTACAGAGAGAGGCCTGCACTGCATACAAACAGTACGCACAGAGAGAGGCCTGCACTGCATACAAACAGTACGCACAGAGAGAGGCCTGCACTGCATACAAACAGTACGCATAGTGAGAGACATGCACTGCATACAAACAGTACGTACAGAGAGGGACCTGCACTGCATACAAACAGTACGCACAGAGAGAGGCCTGCACTGCATACAAACAGTACGTACAGAGAGAGGCCTGCACTGCATACAAACAGTACGCACAGAGAGAGACCTGCACTGCATACAAACAGTACGTACAGAGAGAGACCTGCACTGCATACAAACAGTACGCACAGAGAGAGACCTGCACTGCATACAAACAGTACGTACTGTACAGAGAGAGGCCTGCACTGCATACAAACATTACGTACAGAGAGAGGCCTGCACTGCATACAAACAGTACGCACTGAGAGAGGCCTGCACTGCATACAAACAGTACGTACAGAGAGAGGCCTGCACTGCATACAAACAATACGTACAGAGAGAGGCCTGCACTGCATACAAACAGTACGCACTGAGAGAGGCCTGCACTGCATACAAACAGTACATCTCCAATAATAAACAGCGGCCTGCACTATTCTCCACGTTCACATAAAGGTAATGTGTATAAAATACACTATTAACCCCATGGATGCCAGAGAGTGTGCACTGCATTACCCACATGTAAAATAAAAACCTTTATAATGTATATGCACATTTCTATAGGGGCTGGAGCAAGGAGTGCGGGTGTATACATTACTGCAGGGGTGCTCAAATCCAGCCCTCAAGAACCCCCCCCCCTCTCACCCCCCAATATGTCAGGTTTTAGGATATCCTTGCTTCAGCACAGATGGCTCAATCCGTCCCTGCTTCAGCACAGGTGGCTCAATCAGTGGCTCAGTCGAAGAGCTACCTGTGCTGAAGCTGGGATATTATAAAAACCTGTCCTGTTGGGGGGGGATCTAGAGGACTGGAGTTGAGCCCCCCTGAACTAGATCACATTGCTCAGCAGTTTGTTACCATCTCCTCTGGCAGGAAGAGGGTTAAAACATTTTCCACTTATGAAAACGTTGCTGGAAACACCCCCCCTCCCGAAAAATGAAATAAAACGCAAAGTGCATCAATAAAAAGATAGTGGTACTCCATACTCGCAGTATTGCCGCACTTCCAACTACTAAAAACCATAAATTGAGCCACTTGTGCTGAAGCTGGGTTATCCTTAGAACCTGACATCTTTTTTTTGGGGGGGGGGGGGGTGTCTTGAGGGCTGCAGTTGAGCCCCCCTTGAGCATGAATGCAATGTTTGTTCTGATTTCATATGCACAGTCTCCCACCCCCAGAGACGGCGTTCCTGCGCTCCTTCCTCTTGTTTCCACAAAGTGCACATTTTAGCTTTGATGCTCGGCCACATATTTAATTTACAAGTCCGCTCTGTCGCTGTGATATTCGGCAAATTAAAAGGCAGCGCTGGCAGCGGAGGGATTAACATGTGACCTGTCTCACATGCCAGAAACAAGCACAGATGCGCCATGTAAGCTCTGTAACAGCGGCGTATGTAAAGGAGCGTGATAATGTATTAACGGCTAATCACTGGACTCCCGGGCCTGGTAATATCACCTCCCCCAGGCTGGCGTTAGGCCGAGCCTGCCTTTGTATGCCGGCCGCTATGTACATAAGCAAGATCAGACTAGCCAACCTGGAATAGATGATACAGTATGTAATATTTATTTATTTATTTTATTTATAGAATGTTTTACCAGGAAGTAATGCATTGAGAGTTACCTCTTGTTTTCACGTATGTCCTGGGCATAGAGTTAAGATGACAAATAACACATGCTACAAATACATAGTTACATAAGTGAGCAGGGTATATATACAAGACATGCATGCACAGTTTAGATAATATATATTATTGGCGTATGTAACAGTTACAGACCAGATTAAAATGTGAGACAGCTTTTAGTTTTGAAAGAACTTAGACTGGTGGCGGCTGTGAGAGTCTCCGGTAGATTGTTCCAGTTTTGGGGTGCACGGTAAGGCCTCGGGCATGTGCTGAGGCGCGCTGTTGCTTACCAGTGAGCCCCTACAGCCGCAATGAGAGCGTAGGACTTATACAAATTTTAGATTTGGCGCTCGCCGGAGCGCAGGGCCGGTCACGTGAGCGGTTCGCCCAATGAGGGCGAACCAGCTCCGTGACGTCACTGGCCCGCCCGCCGACACGCCCCCGGACGGCGCGCTGTGCAAGGCCAGGGAAAGCACACGCTTTCCCTCAGCGCGCCTCTGCCAACAAGCACTATCCATGGACGCAGCCTAAGAGAAGGAGGAGCGGCCGGATACTTTGCTGAACCTTGGGACCATGAACAGTCTTTTGGAGTCAGATCCCAGATAAGTGCTGCATGTGGTAGGGGTGAGGAGCTTGTTCAGATAGACGGTTATCTTGCCCAGATAGCATTTGAAGGCAAGACAGGAGTGATATTAATGTCGATCATAGCTAGTCATGGGTCAATCATAGCTACCTGGTCACTTTTTAGGGGTTAATATATGAATACGTTGAACGCTGTTAATATCACTCCTGTCTTGCCTTCAAATACTATCTGGGCAAGCTACCCGTCTACCTATCTTTATTTATATAGCGCCCACAGTGTACTCCGCGCTTTACAAGAGAGACAACACAGTACAGGGAATTATAATAATACAATAAGTGCAAGGAAGTCAGACACTCGGAATGGAAATCCCTGCCCCGGAGAGCTAACAATCTAAGTGGTATAACGGGAGACTGCAGAGACAGGTGAGGGAATAAGTGCAGTGTTGTGCTTTTTGCATTTTATTTGTAGGGGGTTTATGTTATATGTTAACCCCTTTGATGCCTGAAAGCCATAGGCTGCGCTTAAAGTGTCGGCGACGGTGACGTCAGGCTGCGGTCGCTGTAAAAATCAAATTGTGATGACTTCCAGAGATCGCGACAAAGCCGTCGCGCCGCGCTTACTATAAGCGCATGTGACGGCGGCAATTATTTGTTTTGACGCGACGTCGCATCGCTGTCACCGGCACAATAAGCGCAGCCTTACTTTGCAATGCATTGGCAGCCTCAGGCATTAAACGGGTTAAATCATCTTCTGCCATAGAGTTTGATTAGAAATCCTATTACATAACCCTCTTGTATAAAGTAATAATTCACACACACACACACACACACACACACACACACACACACACACACAGCACTGACTAACGCAGGGTCCTATGAGTTAACGATTATTTTTAACAAATGTAAAACAAAGCTTTCTTTGGGGTGTAAGAAGAGGAACGCGGCTTTAATTCGATGCAGGTGTAAAATGTCAGCCAAGCAAAGACGCAAATTGTCGATACTATTCTGCTGCTGTGTGTGTGCATACGAGGCATCTCCTGTGCACACAGGCTGCTGCTGTGTGTGTGCATACGAGGCATCTCCTGTGCACACAGGCTGCTGCTGTGTGTGTGCATACGAGGCATCTCCTGTGCACACAGGCTGCTGCTGTGTGTGTGCATACGAGGCATCTCCTGTGCACACAGGCTGCTGCTGTGTGTGTGTGCATACGAGGCATCTCCTGTGCACACAGGCTGCTGCTGTGTGTGTGCATACGAGGCATCTCCTGTGCACACAGGCTGCTGCTGTGTGTGTGTGCATACGAGGCATCTCCTGTGCACACAGGCTGATGCTGTGTGTGTGCATACGAGGCATCTCCTGTGCACACAGGCTGCTGCTGTGTGTGTGCATACGAGGCATCTCCTGTGCACACAGGCTGCTGCTGTGTGTGTGCATACGAGACATCTCCTGTGCACACAGGCTGCTGCTGTGTGTGTGCATACGAGGCATCTCCTGTGCACACAGGCTGCTGCTGTGTGTGTGCATACGAGGCATCTCCTGTGCACACAGGCTGCTGCTGTGTGTGTGCATACGAGGCATCTCCTGTGCACACAGGCTGCTGCTGTGTGTGTGCATACGAGGCATCTCCTGTGCACACAGGCTGCTGCTGTGTGTGTGCATACGAGGCATCTCCTGTGCACACAGGCTGCTGCTGTGTGTGTGCATACGAGGCATCTCCTGTGCACACAGGCTGCTGCTGTGTGTGTGCATACGAGGCATCTCCTGTGCACACAGGCTGCTGCTGTGTGTGTGCATACGAGGCATCTCCTGTGCACACAGGCTGCTGCTGTGTGTGTGCATACGAGGCATCTCCTGTGCACACAGGCTGCTGCTGTGTGTGTGCATACGAGGCATCTCCTGTGCACACAGGCTGCTGCTGTTCAGAGATGTTTGGACAGGCTGCACAAGGAGACCTCAGAAATCTGGCAGGATCCTCACAGATAAACCATTTCCCCTGGGAGCTCAATCTCGTGATCTCCCAGGGAACCAGGATGTGATCTCAGATGGGCTGAAGTATGTGCCTGCTTTAGTCTAGCTCGACTGAGCCCCCTATTCAGTAAGCTGGGAAGCGGTCGTCTCTTCGCTGTGCTAGGGAAGATTTCAGTCCCATCCATTTGAAAATCGATTTGAGTGCTTTTCACAAAGGAGAAGACGAATTTTCGCGACATCTTAAATAAGGACCTCGGAGACCTCTTAATGTGAGTTTGACTTTGAAATTTAAAAAAAAAAAAGGCTATATTTTTTTTTTTCAATAAACAAATGGCAAAAGTAGTTTATTTAAGATGCTGTAGAACAGGAGTGGCCAACTCCAGTCCTCAAGGGCCATCAACAGGTCAGGTTTTTAGGATATCCCTGCTTCAGCACAGGTGGCTCAATCAGTGGCTCAGGATTGAGCCACCTGTGCTGAAACAGGGATATCATGAAAAAATAACCTGTTGGTGGCCCTTGAGGACTAGTTGGCCAGTCCTGTTAGGTTACCTAGTTACATCGTCCATCAGGTGTAAACAAATAAATAATACAGGCCAGCAGTACACGATAGGGTAACTCTCACCTTTCCCAGTAAACAGCCACTTACCCTATCACTGCTAAATGGGGATTTTGTACGGTAGGAACAACCGATTTTGCAGTTTATGTTTATAACAACGGGTGTGTTTCTAAGAAGCACACCGAGTGTACGGCTGTATACATCTTATAAAAGCAAAGCACGGGAAAAGATCAAAGCATTACTGTGACTGTGTTTCAGAGCGGGTCGTGAACACAGCTCCAGGACATTGCCGACACCAAACCTGCTCCGCATATCCAGTCCGGCTTCTTTTCTGATGACTGACAGCACCTGAAAACTAGTGCACATATTTAGGATAGCGGCAGAGGGAGTGTAGGTGATGGGGCGAAAGGAGAACGCTGTGGGCACCCTACAGCAAACCAAAACACGCAAGGCACTGCAAGAAAACCCTAACCGTAAACTGGGGAAACCCCAGAATGTGACCCAATAGCTGTGTTTGACCTTGGACAAGACACCATACCTCCCTGTGCACTCGGCAGCAAAAAATACTATGGGCTGTTTGTGGTAAGAACGATTTTGTCTGCACTCCCCCAGGACTGCGATTCAGAGTTATGGATTTCCAACAATAACCAAGGTGCCACACTCTTTATTTCGTGTGGATGGGACGCTGTCCCTTCCACGCACCCTTTTCACTCCCTATAGAACACTCCTCCACTCAATATTCATCAAGTACATTCTCTTTCCAGTTTTAAAGCTCAGCTTCAAAGTCACCTAAAAGAAGCATCTCCTTCAATGATGTATGCCGACACTACAGACTGAAGATGCACTTTACTGCAATTACTTGCGCTTTTAATTAAATGCACTTTTACTCCTACTGTATCTGTATGTCTCCCATGACCAGGTAACATTCCCATCCCCTGTCCGACTAGCCACCGCCACCACCTCAAATAATAACCACCACAGACTCAATGTATGGAACAAACAGGACAACATAACAGTAATCTGACCTCGTTGGGTCCAATAGCCTTCCAACTAACTGGCATCAGTCCACATGGACATCAGTGCCCCAACCCCTGCAGGCACTGCACTCTGACCTCCTGAAGAAGACACTCAAAATCCTTAAGCCACAAGGGCACTAGGACCCTGGCATGCCCTCACTATACCGTCCAGCAAGGCCACCCTGCTCAACTGTCATATACCTAACCCACCTACAACCCTTAAACTTCACCAAGGAGCCGGTGGGGGAGCTCTCCTTCGCACCACTCTTTTCCCGTGCCACGAGGGACCTCCTTGTTTCTTGGTGAGGAGTAAGGTGGGAGGTACTCCACCAATTCCTTCCTGACCCATGGCTGGCATGCTCCCAGGGGGAAGAGCTGGTCCCCTGGTCATGAAGACATTCATCTCATATTCTGGGGCATCCCTACTATTCGTTATTCCACATATTGTATGCTACCCGAAGCAGTCTCCCTTTGCCTCGTGTTGCTGCTGATCTTATCCCCGTTGTGTGGGGATAATCATAGTATTATGCATTTATGTTTTAGAGGCGGTCTCTTCAACTAGTTCTCCAAAGGGCCCAGATCAGAAAACATTATGAAGTAGAAGGGCCACAAGCTCATTTTAGATACATCTTAAGACTTTAAAATGACTACAATTTTAAGCATATTTCAGCATTTATAACATGTATACTGTATATAGTTACATTAGCTCAACTTACAAGTGTGTTTCAGCGTGAAAAAATACACATAGCTGCTTAAAAACTAGTATGAAGTTAGCAGGGAGCCTAAGGGCCACATCAAGGCCTTTCGTGGAACCCATTTGGCCCGTTAGTTGGTCCTGTTTTAGAAAGAAGCTCATGAGCACAGCTCCAGACACTGCTAGGACACCGAACCCTCTCCCCATTTCCAGTCCAGCTGTACTCCCCTCCCCGGCATCGCAATTAGTAAAGCGCTGCTTACACGGTCGGCACTAAATAAATGACATACACGCACCAGCACCACTCTACCAAGGCTCAATGCCTTTGTGTTTCAAGAGAAGACCCCTCACAGACCCCACAGGCGCTGGACATGCAGAGAGGGCGCAGACCCTGGGAACATAGACGCTTCATTTAAACCTATATAATAGTGTTGTATTACAAGTTTAAACCAAAAAACAAGATATGATACCAGCACTCCTAGGTTATAAGAGTGTGTGGTACAGATGCAGCGGACATTATTCGAACACATCACGCGGTGTATACCTAGGAATACCCATGTCACGGTGCGTGATTTCTTCCAACCGTACCGCCTTATGACGCGAGCGCAGAAAATGGCATGTTAGTGTTCTGGTTTTTAAACACCTGAAATTAACACAGTAGCACAGTACTGTACACATTGCAATTCATTCATTTCATTGCACACAAAGAAACAGAATCCATGAAATTCAACAAAGCAACCGCGATAAACACGGGCGCCTGGGGCGATTGGCCGCGTTAATGCTGCGTGGAATACAGCAGAGCACACGCAAACGGTTCCGTGATGTGTTCGAATAACGGCCGCTGCATCTGTAGGTGCACTAGTGGAGGAAAGCATTGGAAAAGGAAACTGATGAGCCCTGCTTCAGGTGGAGGCAGAGTATACTGATAGATACTCTGCCTCCACCTGAAGCACGGATCATCAGTTTCCTTTTCCGAATTACAAGTTTAGGAACCATATTAAAGTTCAATTTCTGAGTATTCTACCTTTGAAGAATAGATTACTGGTAACGTCAGCTGCCCAGAAACTATTTCATGTTGGGCATGGAGACTCTACCCAATTCTGCCCAGGAAAATCAGACTTTTATTTCTAGATTCTCACGGATACAAATCTATGGCCGTCTCTACAGGAAGTAATGATTTTCCATCGAATAATACAATGCCCAAGGCTGCGTCCACTGTGCCGCTGACCGCGCTTGGAGCATTCAGTGAATCCGAATCTGCACGACCACGGAGCGCGTGGACACGTACGCTCTCCCAAGCTTGGCGAGATAAACAAAATTTACTTTGAAGCGCGCTCAGCACCAGTCAATGCACACAGAACACAGCCACACACACCCAAATTGCCCCGATCCATGCCCCAACACTCCCGCATTCAAAATGATGCAGGACAGCCTGCGCTCATGCTTGGAGACCTCGTGACGTCACCGCTCTCTAGCATGAGCGCGCTCAGCGGCAGCGTGGGCGCAGCCTGAGACACCAATTCTACAGGGGGCATTAAAAAGAAATTATTCTGATTCACTGTAATTATTTTTAAAATAGTTCCGTGACATCTTTAGACTGATTCAGCCGTGTTTGGATATGATTTGCCTCTGTTTTATTGCAGGCCGCTCTGCGATGAATTAGAACCACAAGAGGCAGGGTTACAGGAATCCGAATCCATGATGCTACATTTCCCAACATTTCTCATGTCTTAGGACACAGACCAATGAACAACATCTCTATATATTTTTGTTCTTAACGAATGCATTAAATCTACATTTTATTAAACACCACGGGTGTCTAAAAGGTTTAAAAGCAGCACCACCCAAAAGTTCCCTTATTCAATATGCTACAAAGCCGTCTTCCCTGTTCAGCCGCATTCAATTGAAAGGGGCTGAAATCTTCTCCAACATGGTGAAGACGGCCTCACAGTGTGTGTGTGTGTGTGTGTGTGTGTGTGTGTGTATGTGTGTGTGTGTGTGTGTGTGTGTGTGTGTGTGTGTGTGTGTGTGTGTGTGTAGACAAGCAGACATGTACAAGGCAATATTCATCACTATCCAATATACTACTGTATGATGCACCTGCCCCTCACTGGAGAAGATTGTAGCCCAATTAATTTTAATGTAGCAGATGTTTTCTCCAGCACGGAGACACAGTGTCGCTTAAGGCCAGGGCCATGGTCAAAAAGACCGTGCTGACCCGCACTGAGGGGAAACATCATCCCTAATGAGCATGGCTTTAGACGGCGCTTCCGCAGGCGTGCGGAGGCGTGTGGAATTGCAGCCGACAGCACAATTTAATTTTTCCCACTGAGGGAAGCGCAGGGCCGGTCACGTGACCGCCAAAAGCCAATGGCAGTCCGTGACGTCGGCGCCGTGACGCGCTAGCCCCGCCTCCCGCCCCGCCTCCTACCCAGCTCACAAGCGCGCACGCTGACGCTCATGCAGGGACACAAAAAAGCTCCTGCTTGAGCAGGAGAGCAGGAGCGTCAGCGCTGTTAACGACTCCATGTCCGAAGCCTAATACTGGAGAGGGGTCATTCAGCATTGACCCAAAAGTAACACGCAATGACAATGACACTGCAAAACTGGAGCAAATGTATCAAAGAAAAAGGTCCCGTTTCATAGAATATATCATAGGATTTTACAGATTTGGACAATTCTAGTTTTTGCTCCAGTTTTGCAGCCACGAGACTTTGAAACAATTATCTCACTTTTTGTTAATACTTCTCCGAAAGTCCCTGGATACATCAATCCCATTGTTCTCAAAAGGATGCTGCCACAACAAGGACCCCAACATCTACAGTAACACAAGTGTGACACAACACAGCATTTACACAAACTCTACACACTGTGTGTACGCACACTGAGTGTCAAAACACACTACATCTGCTCAAACACAGTGTGCACAAAGTGTGACAGCGAATATGTATACAAACCGAATGTGTCAACTCAACAGCCAAAACCAAGTGTGACAAAAATCAGTATCTACAAAAATACAACACACTGTGCACACGTAATGGGGAATCCAGTATGTATTGTGTCGCAAATTGTGTAATTCTTTACTTTTGTGTCATTGTATCATTTGGCGTTGCTCCATTTAGTGCACCCCCCCCCCCCGTGTTTTGGGGTTGCGGTTATAGGAGTTAGGGGAGCAGAGTAAGCGCAATATTACAATGAGAAGGGTCTATAACTGCTCCAGTTTTCCTCTCTCGGTGCTATATAAATCCGCCAGGTTTAGGCGCCGTTAACCTCTGACCCAAACAGACCTGCGCGGAATGTAAACAGCGGGATTAGACAGATTCATACCGCGCTGGCGCTAATAACAAAGGTGCAAATATTTGCTCCATGTTGAAGAACAGTTGCACCATTTTTGATACATACCTAAGTGTGACAGAACACAACATCCACACAAACACTACACACTACACACTGCTGCCCCCGTGCACGGTAAGATTTGAACCCCACTCAAATTAATATAGTCGAACAGAGGGGCTGGGGGAGATACAGCTTCACATTATATAGGACAGAGTCAATAGTGCAACCTGCAGCACAACACAACACAACACAACACAACACAAACGCACCCAGCCTGTGAAAGGCACAGTATGTACAGTATAAAGGGGGCACCGCATGTACAGTATACAGGGGGCACAGCATGTACAGTATACAGCATGTGCAATATACAGGGCACAGAACAGTGTGAGTGTGTAGAGATAGATAGATAGATAGATAGATAGATAGATAGATAGATAGATAGATAGATAGATAGATAGATAGATAGATAGATAGATAGATGAGTCCCATTGTGTGCTGTGCCCGCAGATACAAAGTAGCACCAACACAATGTGCGCTGTGACCTCTGCTCCTATATACAGACATCATAGATCTTACCTGGAGTAGCCGGATCCCGCCTGGGCTTACAGTGCAGATATTATATACAGTGCAGATACTATATACAGTGCAGATAGTGCAGATACAATGTATATACATACACACTGCACACACTGCACAGCTCCCTGCTCACACTTCCTGTGACTGAGGAAATGAGACACGAGAGGGGGAGGTGCAGTCAGAGAGACAGCCCCCAGCTACAGAGAGCGAGGGGCAGCTAGAGAGAGAGACAGCCCCCAGCTACAGAGAGCGAGGGGCAGCTAGAGAGAGAGACAGCCCCCAGCTACAGAGAGCGAGGGGCAGCTAGAGAGAGAGACAGCCCCCAGCTACAGAGAGCGAGGGGCAGCTAGAGAGAGAGACAGCCCCCAGCTACAGAGAGCGAGGGGCAGCTAGAGAGAGAGACAGCCCCCAGCTACAGAGAGCGAGGGGCAGATAGAGAGAGAGACAGCCCCCAGCTACAGAGAGCGAGGGGCAGCTAGAGAGAGAGAGACAGCTCCCAGCTACAGAGAGCGAGGGGCAGCTAGAGAGAGAGACAGCCCCCAGCTACAGAGAGCGAGGGGCAGCTAGAGAGAGAGACAGCCCCCAGCTTCAGAGAGCGAGGGGCAGCTAGAGAGAGAGACAGCCCCCAGCTACAGAGAGCGAGGGGCAGCTAGAGAGAGAGACAGCCCCAGCTACAGAGAGCGAGGGGCAGCTAGAGAGAGAGAGAGACAGCCCCCAGCTACAGAGAGCGAGGGGCAGCTAGAGAGAGAGACAGCCCCCAGCTACAGAGAGTGAGGGGCAGCTAGAGAGAGAGACAGCCCCCAGCTACAGAGAGCGAGGGGCAGCTAGAGAGAGAGAGACAGCCCCCAGCTACAGAGAGCGAGGGGCAGCTAGAGAGAGAGAGAGAGAGCCCCCAGCTACAGAGAGCGAGGGGCAGCTAGAGAGAGAGAGACAGCCCCCAGCTACAGAGAGCGAGGGGCAGCTAGAGAGAAAGAGAGAGAGAGAGACAGCCCCCAGCTACAGAGAGCGAGGGGCAGCTAGAGAGAGAGACAGCACCCAGCTACAGAGAGCGAGGGGCAGCTAGAGAGAGAGAGACAGCCCCCAGCTACAGAGAGCGAGGGGCAGCTAGAGAGAGACAGCCTCCAGCTACAGAGAGCGAGGGGCAGCTAGAGAGAGAGAGACAGCCCCAGCTACAGAGAGCGAGGGGCAGCTAGAGAGAGACAGCCCCCCAGCTACAGAGAGCATGGGGCAGCTAGAGAGAGAGAGACAGCCCCCAGCTACAGAGAGCGAGGGGCAGCTAGAGAGAGAGAGACAGCCCCCAGCTACAGAGAGCGAGGGGCAGCTAGAGAGAAAGAGAGAGAGAGAGACAGCCCCCAGCTACAGAGAGCGAGGGGCAGCTAGAGAAAGAGACAGCCCCCCAGCTACAGAGAGCGAGGGGCAGTTAGAGAGAGAGAGACAGCACCCAGCTACAGAGAGCGATGGGCAGCTAGAGAGAGAGAGACAGCCCCCAGCTACAGAGAGCGAGGGGCAGCTAGAGAGAGACAGCCTCCAGCTACAGAGAGCGAGGGGCAGCTAGAGAGAGAGACAGCCCTAGCTACAGAGAGCGAGGGGCAGCTAGAGAGAGAGAGACAGCCCCAGCTACAGAGAGCATGGGGCAGCTAGAGAGAGACAGCCCCAGCTACAGATAGCGAGGGGCAGCTAGAGAGAGACAGCTCCAGCTACAGAGAGCGAGGGGCAGCTAGAGAGAGAGACAGGCGCAGCTACAGAGAGCGAGGGGCAGCTAGAGAGAGACAGCCCCCAGCTACAGAGAGTGAGGTGCAGCTAGAGAGAGAGACTGCCCTCAACTACAGAGAGCAAGGGGCAGCTAGAGAGACTGCCCCCAGCTACAGAGAGCGAGGGGCAGCTAGAGAGAGAGACTGCCCCCAGCTACAGAGAGCGAGGGGCAGCTAGGGAGAGAGACTGCCCCCAGCTACAGAGAGCGAGGGGCAGCTAGGGAGAGAGACTGCCCCCAGCTACAGAGAGCGAGGGGGAGAGAGAGGAAGACCCCAGCTACAGAGAGCGAGGGCAGTTAGAGAGAGACAGCCCCCAGCTACAGAGAGAGAGGGAGACCCCAGCTACAGAGCGAGGGGCAGCTAGAGAGAGACAGCCCCCAGCTACAGAGAGAGGGGCAGCGACAGAGAGACAGCCCCCAGCTACAGAGAGCGAGGGGCAGCTAGAGAGAGAGACAGCCCCCAGCTACAGAGAGCGAGGGGCAGCTAGAGAGAGAGACAGCCCCCAGCTACAGAGAGCGAGGGGGAGAGAGAGACAGCCTCCAGCTACAGAGAGCGAGGGGCAGCTAGAGAGAGACAGCCCCCAGCTGCAGAGAGAGGGGCAGCGACAGAGAGAGACAGCCCCCAGCTACAGTGAGGGGGGCATACTATATTCGGCTAGAAACAGGAGAGGGGGGGAAGGGAGAGAGAGCGCACAGGCTACACTGAGAGGGATGGGGACTTTATCCAGAAAGAGAGAGGGCTCAGAGATGGACAGCCCATAAGTACACAGAGAATTCTGGATGTTTAGAGCTAGAGATAACAAGGACAGACACCCCCCAACTAGAGAGACAGAGAACCTCTATATTACACAGAGGTTATTATGTGGGTAACAGGCGTCCGACAGGAGCTTTACCTGCGGCCCCCAAACACAGGCCCCCCCACTCTCCCCACTACAAAGGGAGCGGGGATGTTGCTGGTGTGAATCTTATTATTATCGTTTATTTGTTAAGCGCCAACATATTCCGTAGTGCGGTACAATGGGTACAGAGTAATGTATGTTACATACAAAGGAGAACACACCTCTTTAACGAAGCATATGAGTAGCTTCGTGGCTGACACTATACACCTGATACACGGACCCTTTGCAGACGCACTTACCAGAACACCCTCCTACTGTTTCTGTACATTCTCCCTACTTATCAATTTGATTGTAAGCTCTTCGGGGCAGGGACTCCTTTTCCTTATGTTACTTTTATGTCTGAAGCGCTTATTCCCACTATGTGTTATATGATTATGTCACGTGTATTACTGCTGTGACACGGTATGTACATGGATGGCGCTATATAAATAAAGATATAAATACATACAGATACATAATGTAATCAGGGCCCTGGTCCTAGGATCTTACAATCTAGAGGGAATAAGGGGCAATGCGGCGTATAGTGTCTGCTCGTTGTGGGACAGAGTATGCCTCAAGGTGGGGTATGGTCCAGCTGCACAGCTGATCCCATTTAGGTTATTGGGTGCAAATGTTAGGGGGTCTTAGTGTGGAGTTTGGTCCAGCCGCACAGCAAGTCCCAATAGAGTTAGAGGACATGTGGAGGGTGGTAGATGTTAGGGGTATGCGTAATAGGCTTCCTTGAAAAGGTGAATTTTCAGGGAGTGTTTAAATGTCTGAAAGCTGGAGGAGAGTGATGGTACGTGGTGGGGAATTACAGAGAGAGGGGGCCGCACGGGAGAAGTCTTGTAGGTGGGAGTGAGAGGTGGGAATCTGGTAGGTGGAAAGGTGAATGTCATGGGCAGAAAGGTAGAGGGCGTTTAGGGGTATATTTGGGGATCAGGGCTGAAATGTAAAGGGGCAGTGCTGTTGAGAGCTTTGTAAGTCAGAACTAGGGTTTTATATTTTATTCTAATGGATGTGGCAAGCCAGTGTAGGGATTTACATAGAGGCGCAGCCAGTGAGTTGGGCAGCAACTTTTTGGATGGATTGGAGTTGCGAAAGGCCAACTAGGCGAAGGTTGCAACAGTTAAAGCGGGACAAGGTGAGTGAATTAGGATTTTGGTTGCGTCATGAGTTATAGAAGGGCGTATCCTTGCAATATTTCGGTGGTGGAGATGGCAGGACTTGGTGAGAGTGAATGTCAGGAAAGAAGGAAAGGACGGAGTCTAAGAAGCGGTTGGATAGATAGGACATGAACCCAGACAGGGCTGCGTCACGTAGATCAATGGAGTGGAAAATGTGCAGAAGAAGGGGGTGATCCAGGAGAATTAGTGAGGAAATGTGACCCTTAGACTTAGCTGTGGGTTGGCTGTTGGCCACTTTTGTTGGGGCTGTCTCAGTTGAGTGTAGAGCACAGAAACCAGATTGCAAAGAGTCAAGCAGGGAGTTGGAGAGAAAGTGAGTCAAGCAATTGTATACATGTCGCTCAAATAGCGTGCAGGCAGAGGGGAGAAGAGCTATAGGGTGGTAGTTACAGTGGGAGGTTGGGTCAAGAGGAGGCTTCTTTAGAATGGGACGTGATGAGTGCATGTTTAAAGGAGGATGGGAATGTGCCAAGATGAGAGGTTATAAAGATGAGTTAGGATGGGACTTAGTGCGCCAGGGAAGGAGCTGAGGAGATGTGAGGGAATATGATCAAGGGGGGAAATTGTAGGGTGATGATGAGGGGAGCACAGAGACCTCATCCTCAGTCACAGGGGAAAAGGCGCTTAGGGTAAATGTAGGTGTGTGAGTGGTGGCAAATGGTGCGTGTCGAGCCTGATATGAAGAGATGTCATGTTTGGACTCTCTTATCTGTAAAGTAGGTGGCAAGGTCTTGGACCATCAGGACGGAAGAGGGTGCAGTTAGGCAGAGAAGGGAGTTAAAGGTGGCAAATAGACATTGAGGGTTAGAGGACAGTGAGTATGAGTTAGAATCTTCGCTAGTCACTAGTTTCCAGTGTAAGGAGAGGAGTGGGACAATGTTCACGGATGCTCAGGCCCACAGCTGCAACATCCAAGTAGTTTCACACCGACACAATGCCGAGATTTATTCCAAAGATCCATAGAGAGAATGGTCCAGTCCACAGCTAGAGACGGAGATTACTTTGCTGCAAATAGAAATTAGGGGGAGATCACCCTCTTGTAGAGTGAGTATGTACAGTACAGTATGGGCCTTTGGCAGCATATGAGTATGAAATCACAAGTAGCAATTATTTCTCACATGCAAAACAATCTATAAATTCCCCCAAATTCTTTACAGATGGCAACCCCACAAGCGGATACGTGTCATATTTCTACAGACTGGATTACTTCAACATCTTTCCAGGATCCTTAGGGGGTCTGAGTCCTATTGGGGTCTGAGTCATAGGAAGAGACTACGAAGCAGATGGGAACCTTATATACTTTATAAGGTCGTGATGTTCTGAAAAGAATTCTTTATTTTTCCCATATATTTCAGTTTGCGGTAGCGCCCAGGTATTTCTCTTTACTACTTCCACATCTTGTCTGCCAGTCGGGAAGCCTCCATAACGATAACATCCACCCAGTACCGGATTTCCCCATTTGGGAGCAGCACATTTCCCGTTTTTTTTTATCTTTTGTTTTTTTGCCTTTAATATAGTTAACAATTATGTAACCTTATTACCTCGTCCGGCGTCATGTCTTTCTAGTGTCCTGTTATCATGGCGCGCCGACCTCATAACGCTGAGTCGGCTGAAGAGGAGATGCCGCGCATATGAGTGGCAAAATTATAAAACCGGTCCTGCATCCACACCGCGGCACTGGCTGAGGTACAATTCTATGTATGATAAAGGAACCCAATACTCATTGGTCCTGTCCCCCTTGACATGCGCTTGTTTCTTTTATTCTTGTGTTTATACAGGTGTTAACTGATTTGCGTTATGCAGCGTTAACCTGAGAAATTGTCGTCAAATGTAATAATCACGTTTAGTTCTGTAGCTTTCTTTACATTGAATGCTTGTGATACTGAAGAAATCTTGACAATTTATAGCATAGTCTCGTGGAGATGGCTTTGCATAGGTACCAGCCAGAATATTTTTCCTGGGTCAATCCCATGAACTGTGCTGTGGCGCTGTGACAGGGCCTTAACCCCTGTCTAAGTAGGGCTCCAATTAGAACGCCTGTGTCTGGCTGATGAATCCAGCAGGAAGCTGGTTAATTGCAGCTACAGGCAATTAGCCAATCTCCACCTGGCTCATCAGGTAGAAAAGCCTCCTGCGTAACCTGCAGGGATCTCTAGGAAGTGTATGCTGATCAGAGAGGGGTCCCAGGGAGCCAGACCCTCTATTCCAGGACGCACCAAAGCCTGAAAACCGCCAGCGTGTCGGACACCAACCCAGACTGAGGGAAAGAGCCCCTCAGAACTGGTACCGCTTTGGGTAAGAGGCCGATCCTCCCAGCCCTGCAGATAGGGACTGGGAAGTATGTCAGCCCTTACACAGGGATAGGCCTTTTGTTTAATTTGTATCCTGCCATAAAACTGTATTGTTTGAAGATACGGCCTAAATAAAAGCCAATGTTTATATCCTCCAAATCTGTGTGTCCCTGGTTATACCTCTGCACTCATCTCTTAAAGGAACCTCCTTTTTTTGTTATTAATAATAATAACTTTATTTATAAAACACTTTTCTCTCAATGGGACGCAGAGCGCTGCACAGTTACAAAAAGGAAACACATAAGAAAACATTTGAGGTTATAAAAGAGGCCAAACATAAGAAAAGATAAAACTCCTGGATGGGATTGTACTGTAGCTATTAAAAGCCGGACAGCTTGTGGTTCATTAATTAAATGCCCGGGTAAACAGGTAGGTGTTGAGCCTGTTGTTATAGATTCCCAGAGAGGAGGCCTCTCGATCTGCACGAGGCAGATTGTTCCAGAGAGTGGGAGCAGCGTGGCTGAGAGCTCGGGCGCCAAAGGAAGTCACGGAGGTTCTGGGAACTGTTAGGAGTCTTCACCTGCAGATCGATTGGGAGTGTATGGAAGTAGAAGCTCTCAGGTAGCTGAGACCCTGGGCATGTAGCGCTTTGAATGTCAACAATCGGTCTTCAAAATCCAGGGGAGGAAGGCACAACACCATAGAGAAAAAAGATCATACTGCGGATGTCTTTTAAGTAGTGAATCAAATAGGTGTTGTGGTTCCTGATAGAGGGCCTAATTACCGTGTGGTAGAATAAAATGGGCAAATCCCAAACTGTGGCTATATTAATGGGAACCAGAGGATAACCTGGGAGACTGCTACCTCGGACGAAGAGAGAATTGGGCACAATCGCGCAGATCAATTGAGAAAAATCTTTCTCTATAAAAGGAGTATAGAATCGTACTCACAAGGCGTACATTCTTTAAAAGCATTAAATTCATGGACACTCGGTGCCGGGAGCATATCACCGTCTCCCCAGCCTCCGCATCAGGCATGGCTCCGACGGCCTACTCACAAATGGAACGGCGGAGGCTGGGGAGATCCTCAAAGTCTGAGGACATTTAAAAATGGCAGATGGCGGCGAGGCGATCAGGGTTGAGTTATCCTGGCGCCGGAGTACCGGTGATTTGGCCATGGCCAAACGTCCTTGACCGGTGGCAGCATATACACTGCGAACAGCATAGGAGATAAGACAGAACCCCCTTTTTTCCTTAAAGATCAACAAGAAACACCATATAGTGATTATGAAATGTTGGATACTGTATGGGGTGGAGGAAGTTAGGTGAATACTTTTATATTTTTTTTTTTAATGTTGGAGAATTCGAGGTAATTGTGATTATTTTCTCTCTACTTGGTATTCCGGCATCTTTCCGTCCACACAAACACCACCGGGAACCTGTATGTGCCGATGCACTCACTAAAAGGAGGTCATGAGAATAAAAGAGATGTGAAGTATAGGGGGTGGGTGTCCTTGGACCTATGACCTTTCAGCACAATCAGAATTAACCCCGAAAGTCCCTCCCGGGCAGAAACTCCTGCTCCAAAGGATGAGAAATAACAATTCACGCTCAGATTTTAACTCCGTTGGGACATTCTTTTCCTGTTTGTAAAAAGCTTAATTTTTGTCCTCTGCTGGATGAGTGTGCGGAAAATGTTAGAACGCAACTTTTTTTGAATTCCATCTCTCTATGTGTCTCGTTTCAAGCCCTCCTTTCTTTTCCCAGCAGTCCCACTAAAAATCCCTAATTTTCCCACCATCCTTCTTTGAATCATGCTACCCATCTCATACACTCCTTTTATTGTTCTTTACATCACTTTATCATTGGATCCGTCTTTGCCAAGTCCTCATCACTTCCATTCCATGCCATGCTCTATCTTTTCATTGTGATTCACCTTTACCTGAAGCACAGCAGCGCTTACATGAATAGTTCTCAATAGTTCTGTACATTTCCCTGAATGGAGCCTAACTTCTAAAGACACTGCCTAGTGTATGGACGGGTGTATATAAAACCAATTGCCCCTAGACAAGTGTAAGTTAGTAGCAGGTTATAAAACCACGTTATGGATCACCATGATAGTTAATGACATCTAAAGAAAGACTTGCGAGGTCCAACAGGTTTGTATCCCACTTATACTTTGAAAAACTCCCATATTGCCTGCAACAAATCTGCCATCTTTATTACAAACACACTTATCAGGCAGTACTCAGTCATATGCACGATTGGCGTCTTGAACATGAAAACACATTTTTGTTATTCAAATTAACCATTAGACAGAAAGCGTTGGATTGTATTTCTGAATTCCTCTTTGGATATTCTTTATTCACTGTTACAACTTTTGAAATACGTATATCACAAACACAGACGTATTTTACACTTCTGCAGCAGTTTTCCTTGGAGTAAAATAAATAGGAACAAAAGTGAATTTAAAAAAATAAAATGTAAACAGGGCATTGGGAGGAGATGTGATGGGTGAGATTGGAGGATGAATGCATAAAACCAAATGATTGTTTGGCAAGGCATTTTAAACAAACAATGCTCACAACATATATATACAGTATATATACTTTCTCCTGATATATGTGTTGCTTATGATTATTGCTAGCAGAAGAGATGCAGATGCTATACGAATATTATTTTGAGGACACTGCATTTTTGTTTGTGATAAATGGTGTTTTCTAAGCTCAGTTTGGCAAAAAAAAAAAAAATGTAACCCAGGGGTGTTCAACTCCAGTCCTCAAGGGCCACCAACAGGTCAGGTTTTCAGGACATCCCTGCTTCAACACAGGTGGTTAGTCAAAGACTAACCCTGGGTTAACCCTGTAGCTTCCAGTGGAGGCTGCAATACAACGTTGCTATCCTCTCAGGAAGTGGTACTGTACAAAAAACAAAAAAAAAGAGAAGTTATTCGCTGCCAGAGGTGCCAGAAACACATTCCTCGTCCCTTTGCTGCCTGCGAGCAACGCACTGCCGGCCTCTCTGGCAGCGAGAGCTCTGTTGCAACGCCATCTTTAAAGAAGCCCAGTTGTGCTGGAGGAGTTCAGTCCTGAGAAGTCGGAATACCAGATCAATACAAGAGAGGCAGAAACGGCATTAAGTGAAACGTGCAGCTTGCACGGAGGATACTGTACTTCAGACAAACAATATGTTTATTCATATAAATTAATGTAGGTTGTAATACCTTTTAATGGACCCACACAATTCTTCATATATTAAATTATAGTGTACAGAGCTTGCCAAGCTTTATAGGTTTCTTCTTCAAGTGTACAGGCCCTGTGAGCTTACAGGCGCTCTGTACACTGCACTATCATCTGTGAAGAACTCGGGTCCGCTATAAAAAGGTATCAAATCTGCTTTGCTTCAGGACCAATACGGATACCAGAACTTTGAGCTACGTTCCTTAATATAAAAACAGCAAAACGGTCATTAAAGAATAAACCCCCCACTAACAAATATAATTTCTCTTTAGGGTTAGTAGTGTATTGTATTTTATGTCATTCCACGGAGAAGAGATCTGGGTTACAAAAAGGTACGAATGTGCGCGATTTACTTCTCGGTAATTACTCAAGGGAAAGAATAGCCAGGTTTGCAAGAAGGTGAATGTTCCTTGTGTCACTGAGTCACCCTTTGAAGTGAAGAACAGACTCTAAAGCCCGGAAGTCCTCCTTTCTGTGTCATGGGGAGAGGGACACTGGTCTCTCCCTGTGCAGCAGGAGAAACACACCCAGACGGGTTTCTATCTTATGCCACTATCTCACTATTCCGTGGGAGGGGCATGCCCAATTACTTATAGGTTTAGATCAGGTGTGGCCAATGGGCAAGGGCCACCAACAGGTCAGGTTTTCAGCACAGATGGCTCCATCATAATGAATCTGAAGCAGGGATAGCCTGAAAACCTGAGCTGTTAGTGGCCCTTGACCACTGGAGTTGGCCACCCCTGGATTAGATCTTTGGTCAGCTTAACGGTTTGAATCTGCAGTGAGGGACTTTCCCAGTGGAATAGACTTCTCGTGTGCCATGCTGTAGTGGAAAGGACTGGCAGTGTTGGTCATACATTACTTTGGTCACTGAATGACCTTGTGATGATTGGAACAGATATTGGCCTCTTGTCTATGTCACTGTGACGCTGCGGTACAAAGGGGCCGCACCAGTGCCACTGTCACCCTATGGTAGATGGGACAGACAAAGAACAGTCGTCTGAACCATTGTCCCTTACTTCTTCAAACCTGTTCCCGTTTCTATGGCGTTTACATTGATACTCTTCATTACCCCTTTACGGAACGTTAGACACTGCAGTACTAATATCTGGCATGTCGTACACTAGAGGTTCAATCCAGTTGCTAAAGAGAAGGCAAAACAGCAGTATTTGATCTGGCTTTAACATCTACACATACCGCTCAGTTCTCATTTGCTTGTGATCAGAATGCCATAGTGGGAAGGGAACAGGTTTATTAACAGGATACATTCACCAACCTGTGAACAAGACCGCTTTATCTACATTGAAAATGTGAGTGGACGGGGTGGCAAACGCATTATACAAAACAGGAAATAATGGTGGCAATAAAATAAAGTTTAGTGAACAAAAATAATTAAATATCCCCCATCTCACGTGTGTTAATATTTTGGTTAATTCTTCATTGGTCTTCTCATTGGTAAAATGATCACATTGTAAGACAACTTGTAGATGGCACGGTTCATGTAGCGCGGGCAGGAAAGTATTTAAACCGGTAAGGATTGATAGATTATGGGGCATATTCTAGTATCTCCGAAGTTGTCATTACCACACTGCACATGCTGGCATGTTCCCAAGAAGCGGAATGAAATGTGAGGGGCAAAAAACGGTATTCTGGATTGCAAATCACCTTCTAAAAAAAATAAAGTGATAAACCGCACGGTTTAACCGCCAGACGCAGGCTCTGGGTGTAACTCACAATACTAATCTCGACTCCATTTAGCTATGTGTTACAAACAAAAAAGTGAGTTTTTAGAAGCAGTTTGAGTAACGGAGCTACGAGAATAGCAGTTGTGGGCAAAAAAATGCTACTGTAGTTTGAGGCTTTCTTCCCAAACTGATCGGATTGTCAGAGCCAGAGTGAAACCGCTTCTAAAAAAGCCGTTTAGATGCGGTTTGAACATGCGATACGGGCTTACAGAATAGCAAAGCATACCAAGCCACACAGCGGCGGATTTCCAAATTTGCCGCCCCTGGCCACTTGCCTGTGTGGCCGCCTTCTTTTTGCTACCCTCCTGCTCCTGTGGAATCCCGGTGTCAAATGACGCCGCAACGTCACCAACACCATGGCAACGAGACGCCGTGTGACATCCAAAGGAGCAGGAGGGCGGCAGAAAGGAGGCGTCTGACACAGGCGAGTAGCTTCCCATTAGGTCCAATAGGCCCGACAGTGCAGCAAAACTGTATAGGGCGGAAATTTTGCCGGCTTAGGCTCGGGCCTAACCGGCCTAATGGGAAATCTGACTCTGAATCCGCTTCTAGAGTGCACTTTAGAAGTGGGTTGTCACACTTCGGAGTTACTGGAATTGTCCCTTTAGAGTGACAATTGATTTATGAAAAGCTAGACTTAAGTCACCGCCAACCTTTTTATATACTTATACAAATAAGAGGCACCTGGGCTTACTAAACCATGCTCAGCCTTAGCAAACCTTAAGATCAATTGAAGTGAATAAACCTTAAGGTGTGCAGAGAATGATCAATGTTTATTAAATGTGAAATGCTACATAAGGCATGTCCCCATAAGTCAACCTAGGGGCACCCAACCCAATCACCTCATATGTCATTCAAATAAAGTCAGTGCTGTGGATTTGTAAAAACCAAACAATATCCAAAATATACTTGCTTAAAAAATGATAATATGAAATTAGATCAAAACAAAAAACTGAAATACTGATAACAGTTCTATTTGGCTTTTTCTTGCTTATAAAAAGCATTGTGGCTCTCATTATTTCACCTAAAAATGCAGTTGCACATACATTCACACACACACAAACACACACACACACACACACACACACACATATATATAAATAAACTTGGAGCCTAAATGCGAACATAATTCAAAAGCTTCAGACAGCTCAAAGAAGTATGGAGAGATGCATGCTGGGTATTACCCGAAGAGACAAGAAGAAGAATGAATGGGTTCAAAACCAAACAAAAAAAGTCTGTGACATCATCACAAGAGGGAAGAAATTAAAATGGCGGTGAGCCGGACATATCGCCAGAAGAAATTCCCATTGGACAAAGATGGTACTCAACTGGATTCCAAGGATTATGAAAAGACCAAGAAGAGAACCAAAAGCAAGTTGGGAGGATGAAATCAGAATATTTCCTGGGGCAACGTGGAGAAGAGAGGCTGTGACCGCAGGACCTGGGAGATCATTGGGGAGGCCTCATCCAGCAGTGGGGAGGCCCGGGCTGAAGATGAGGATTATCAATATCATACACACATTGTAGAAAGCAATCTATCTTCACAAATTGCTGTAGAGCCAGGAATATTTGACATGAAACATGACTTTTCTTTATCTTATGAGAGTCTTGTAGCTTGTTTCGTCCCAGCTGTCACTCGGATGTTCAGAGCTGAGAATTCAATTGCCTGTGCCCTGTTCCTATAGGATGAAGCTCAAGCATCTTGATAACAGGTAATCTATACAGTGTGTATGTTTGACGTCATACTTACTGTATGTATAAATCTAAATTAAACATACAATAGATGATATATATGCATACACATTCACAAGCTTTCTCAGTATATTTATCCAGTTGATGATGCATATATCAGCTGCCATGGTACCAACTCTTCCACAATAAACCCTTTAGCAATAAGAGGCATTACACATCTAAAAAATAAAATGTAACATTATTAACACATGATCAAAAGGAAAAAAAAAAAAATACATGTTTTCACAGCGACACATACAGCAGTGTATGGGATACAGACTATTTGTGCAACAGCAGCATATACAAAAGATTCTACTGAGTTTTGTTTTACAGACTGTTTTGGAAAAATTACACAACCCCCTTCTGCTGCTGGGGGGACAAGAAACGTACTCTATATTGCAAAGCAACACGGCGGAGGCGGCGCCGCCGCCAGCAGCAGAAGGGGTAAAACAAGCCAAGAAAAGTTGGCGCGATTGACACACAAAAGCAACGTTGGTTTGGCCACTTTTCACTGGCACAAAGAACCAGCCAATGGACTTTCCATTCATTCTTTGCATGTTTTCGTTCCTCCCCCCATTCACAATTTTGTTACCTTCCAGGGGGGGAAAAATTGAAAATTTAGCTATCAAACTTGTCCATAAATTTTGCCGCTGAGGGTGGAATCATCCAATTAGCATAAACACAGTCATTGGCATATCTTGAAAAAACAGACTTATTGGCATCGAATCTCGGGATTGGAACGGGGCTTTCTTCAGGCCAGTTCGGATAGGATATGCCTAAAAATGAAAAGAGATCATTTGTTCTGCACTGAAGAACCGAAAAATATATAATAATAGCTTCACGTGCAGACAGTAAGGCCCTTGGCAAAACTCCCTTTGATCATAAAAAAAAAAAGACGAGCCATAGATGTTACTACAGAGACAAACAACCAGATGGGGGACTGGAGCACAAGGGTTGGCTTGCGATGTGGACATTAAGAAAAGTGCTCTATTGGTCGGTAGAGCCATACTCATTGTAGCCAACTATTTCTTTCCATGTTCTTTACCAAAAAAGGTTACAGCTTAACCTTGGGAGGTTTCGGTGTGGTAAAGAATTCGAAGAAAGACG
This sequence comes from Ascaphus truei, assembly GCF_040206685.1. NCBI lineage: Eukaryota > Metazoa > Chordata > Amphibia > Anura > Ascaphidae > Ascaphus > Ascaphus truei. Next base: position 6,571,204 of record NC_134490.1, on the reverse strand, counting down.
GGACATGTTGTCTATTAAGGAAATTCCCTACTATCCAGATGCATTATTAGTTGATAAAGGGGTGATTTCACAGGACTAAAGGGATGACTCAAACGGAGCACATTCAATTTGAGTTTATATGCGCCCTTTATAGATTCTACTATTGTGTATTTTAGATTTAATGCCCTTAGCAGAGTATTTGATCTGTATGCCTTGGTTTCACATTGTTTTTTTCTGTTGATACCATGGGCTGCATACATGAAACTGTATAAAATTAGCGTAACGGTGTGAACCAGCAAATATGGCTCAGCGCCATCAACTTGACGCAATTGTTTGAAAACATGGTGCAATTGTGGTCCACAAACTGCTAAAAGTTAAAAACGACTAAATTGGTTTGTTGGAATTAACGCAATGTTGATTTAGACATATCAGAAATATTCTTAAACAGTTTGTAAACTGCTTTGGGCAGGGACTTGCACTTCGGGTCAGCAGCTGTAACTAGTAGTGGAGGAAACGAACGTTCTACATTGCTTAATATTGTGGAATACTCATGTATAGAAGGTAGAGGGACTCGGAATTCTATGAAAAATTAGACTAGTCACTGTGTGAGCTTATACAGAAGGAAAGTAGGTATTGGCCCTACAGATCCAGTAGTCTACCATCGGTCAGATGTCTCTGTAAAGCCGCAAATGTAACTTTCCATGGCAACATCAACGTCTAGTATCTGGGCAATGAAAAGTGTTTTTGAAACAGGAAGTTAACCAGGATATACTAAGAGGAAGTCCACCATGTTACTGCAACGCCATGCAAAACCAAAGCATTGCTGGCCTCTTCAGCATCAACTGAGCTCAGCCTTAATTTGTTGCAAGATGTGAGTTATTTTATTGGAGGTTAATTCACAATAATGCAAAGTCTTTGGTAAACCCAAGGAAAGTCAGCACATTTCCCATGTCCATGCATTGATGAGACTGTTCCCCCTTAATTTGTGTAAATTTGAAACACAGAATAATGGAAAATCCCAGGCCTGTTTCTTCATTGTGGAATAATAGAAAACCGAAGACAAAAAAAAAAGAAGGAGTTTTGGCAAGAACTATGCTGTCTCATGTCACCAACACAATAAGACATTTATACCAGCCACTGACATCTCAGAGACAACATGGCAGAAAGGATATGATGAGTTATTTAGGGCTTTACAAGACATACTTGAGCTTGGCGCCTGGCTTTTAAGTAACCCACATACAGTATGGTTCATCCAGTCCATGTTTTTAAAGTAGGTTCTTTAGATTAAAAAAAGTGATGCTCTAAACCTTCCCTAACAATATATAATGCTGTGTGGACCACAAAAATAATACATTGTTGTAGGGATTATCAAACCTATCCGTGGGGGTATGCCGGCTGCACACAAGGTTACAGAGTAGCCAACATGAATTATACTAACAGGACGTTGGCTAGTCATTCCCAAATATGGTCTGGTCTGAGGATAGATATGAGAATGCCGGACAATCAATGTCTTTTGGGAAAATATGTTGGTAATTATGTGTTTGTTACTTGTAATGCATGTCTGTCTTCCATTTTGCATTTTTATGCTGAGAAATCTTTTGATGTCTTATAAATAAACAGTAATAATAACAAATAGGACCTATCCTTCGTTGTATTCATAAATATTTCTGCAGAGGACACAAGCAGCTCTGGGTTATGGCCAAAACAATAGCAGTTTGCAGCAGTTCAGTACAAATCATGTCTTTCTTACACACTACTACTGGCCTTTCCGTATGTATTCATTAATCCTCCGAATGCCTGTGAACAGTGAGGGAAATACATACTGTACCTAAAGCTGTAGCACTCATCCCTTCAGGTGAATTTAAAATATATAAAGTATATAGTCTCCAGAACGATCGACCCATCTCAAGCAGGTTTCTACTAGCAAACTAGAAGCGGGATCCTTGTCGGAAGAAAGAATTAGAATTTAATGTTGAGGTTTGCTCTAATTTTGGGTATACATGTTCCTACGGATAATTAAATAATGAGCGAATAATTATTAAAATGCTGATATGCTGGCACTCAAAAGGTATTATTAAAGTTTAGTGAATTACCCCCTGAATCCTTTTACCAATGTCTTGGACAATCTGGTTCGGTCAAGAAAATCTCCGGCCACACGCGATATATAAATTATACAGGTTAAGTGCTCCTGTTCATGCTACAAAATAGCATTAAATAATTCAGTAGAGTAGCGCCTGTTCATTTTTCAGTTCCGTGGCTATAGTTTCCTGCTTGTTTTTGGTATGTATTGGTGGGTACATTTTTATACTGCTTATTTTTTACACCCTTTTATGTTTTGTTTTTGTTTCTTTTGAACAGAGCTGCAAAATACCGTCTGCAAACATTGGCATTTAAATATGAAAAATAAAAAAAAAAATTGTAAAAAATAAAATTAACAGCTTTTCAAGCAAAGTTTGATTGATTTCATTCAGACACAAGCCCCTCGGAGGGAAGCAGAGTGCGAGAGGCGTGCAGAGAGAAATCACCCTCGTTTTACTCGATAGTGCAGCTAGAATCTAGTAAACGCATGGGAAATTCTACCATAGAGTTTGTTTTCAATCCAGGTGGAGGGGAGAGTTCGAGGGACAGGGGCATTGTTACAATCCACCAGAGGGGTCTCTTCTTCAGAAAGCCCGTCGTCATAGAGTAAGGAGTCTGCGGGTGTGGAAGCAGCCAGGTCTAAGTAATCCTGATAAAATATAAAAAGGAGAGGTTGGCAGTGGTTAAACAGAAAAGCAACAATTATGGTGGGCGAGTTGTCCACCCCACAGCAGGTAATGCAGAGACCGAAGTCAACTATAATCTATTGGATCTGTCCATCCCACATTGGCTAACACAATGGAAAAAGGAATCTAGGAGCCGTTATGTTTCTCAGGCCCATTCCAAGGTAATGTAAATCACACAGGGATAGAAGGGAACTATTATAAACAGTCTGTCTCTATCAACACAGGGTCATGGAAAGTCAGAAAGGGTGTATGCCCCATGGCGTTTGCCCCCCCACAATACGGACATCCCTACGAAATCGCGATGAACTCTTCTGCAGCATCTAGAAATCGGTGGGTTGGTAAGATCAAGCAAGATGACAAGGGACTTCTGATGCATTTAATCTTCTTATCTCACCAAAGGGGGACAAATATTAATATTATTACGCTGCAGGAGGGATGTAAAGTATATTATGTTGGGCACACATCTAACCACGAGAATGCTTGGTAGAGTGTGTCCAATGAGTTACATTACAAGTAGCAAGCGGTTTACAATATACTAGTAATTTGCATTTTATGTATACTGTACTTCTATTATATTGCACGAGTTTCTAATATCCTTGATAAATAATTATAGTGTTCACATATCTTTCCATCAGTGCCCTACAAACACACTCCTGCACTAAAGGTGAAATTCACCAAGTGTGTGTATGACCTCATTCCCACTGGTTGTTCCTGACACACAAGTGGTTTCTACTTTAAAATCATTTCACATCGGGCACTGGACTCCTTTGGGCATTTCTGTCTCCATTGTCACAACCTGATCACACCTACCCTGCTTTTCACCATCATCTTCTCCAGTTCTTTGCTGATCTCGCAAAATGTTAGCCTCTTGTCTGGCTCCTGCTTCCAGCATTTCAGCATAAGATTGTACCTGGGAGGCGAGATGGAGCAAGAAAAGTGTCAACTTTCCGTTACCAGAGTATACAGATGATACAAAACAATGGATGCTTCTCCTGCTCCTGGTGCGTTGTATATGTCCAGCCGCAATGTGCTACGGGTGGCAATATTCTTGGCTTCATCTGTAGATGCTTTACTTTTTTCCACCTAAGGTCCGATGGATTGTACATGAGACCCTAAATCGTTCTCACAACATCTACAGTACAATAGTGGTTTCCATGTGAAGTTGGGCTTCCGAGTCATTAAAATGGTACTATTGTACTCATCCAAAAAAATACCCACAACAAGCCCATGATGCCTCAGATTTAGTCCCAGAATGTATTATCCCAAGGTCTCGGTCTTGGAGTCTAAGATGTATTAGAAATTGATTGATCATTTCCTATTGGATGTGCATCGTAATGCTCCAGTTTCACTTGTGCATTGTTTAGTACAGTGGTTTCCAACCTTTTTTTGGTTAAGGAACCGTATGTGAAATTCTGAGACATCCCAACCCTCTCTAATAGTGAGCCTGACATCAAATGCATTGTACATTCTTCTGTATTTGGTACAATTTTTAAATTATCTGAAAATTACAGAGAACCCTTTAGGGATGCCCAGAGAACCAAACGGTTCCTAGAAGCCCTGGTTGAAAAACACTGGCTTAGTAAATATAAATCTTTGTTTGTTGTTATTAATCCCAACCTGTACCAAATTGCCCTCAAGATAACCAATATCTGGCAGGTTCCTCTTTTCTGCTACTCAAGGAACGTGGCAATACTCTTACGTGTCAAGTTTCCTTGTGTTTCCCCTATGAATGTATTCCATGTTTTGATGACCCTGTGTGTTGACAAGTAGGGGGGCCCACTTACATCTCATCACTACAGTTCTCAGGCTTCTCCATTCTGTAGCCTGTTTTCAAGAGGTTGAAAAGTCTTTCAGGAGCAATACCCGGATATGGATTTCCTCCCAGGGTTACGATCTCCCATAGGAGCACTCCAAAGGACCACCTAGTAAGAAAAGGCCATAGAAAAGCATTGGTAACACAAACTGCAAGAGACTCTACTAGAAAGCACCTTCCCTTACTAAATCTGAAGGATTTAAATAGCTGTGCTGGTCCCAGGAGAAGTTGGGTTCTGTGCAGGTTGTGATACCTACTACTGGACCAGGATAAAAATGACACCTAGATATTATTTATGACCTTGGGAGACTGAAAGAGGTCTTTCTATCCGGTCACTTTTAAAGAGTTTATCTTCTGCAATCTTGAACACTAATACATTAAAGCGCCTATGTGGAAATGGTAGATTATTAGGACAATATTATCCCTTATATGGCAGGGGTGGCCAACTCCAGTCCTCAAGGGCCACCAACAGGTCAGGTTTTCAGGATATCCCTGCTTCAGCACAGGTGGCTCCATTTGCGACTGCACCACCTGCGCTGAAGCAAGGATATCCTGAAAACCTGACCTGTTGGTGGCCCTTGAGGACTGGAGTTGGCCGCCCCTGTTACATGGTGTTAATGGGTTCCAGTACCCGCTCGCCACTCAGGGGAAAGTGGTCAGTGAGATATTTTAAACACCTCATCTCAGGAATGCGCCAATTCAGGGGGTCCGTTTACCCATTTCTCACCTGAGAAACGCGTGGTTGTTAGATCAGCCACTTGTACGCCCTTCTCATTTGGTGCATTATTCTATTGTACCCTAGCGCTTCTCATTTAAGCAACACCTTAATGTAGCAAAGAATATCTATCTTCTGTGGCAGTGAAAGGGTTAAAGTTACTTCCCCCTGCCCACAATGGATTGACTGGGTTTCCTTGTTCACTTAAGGAAATATGGGTCACACAAATCTATTGGTCTGTCCCCCAGATTGTCCACGTGAGGAATATGTGACAATGCCGTTATCAGGTGATTCAACCTGGCCTCGTCTTTTTGAGGGGGTTCAAAGGGGAAACTCACACGTCACTTTGTGTCGTGTAGATGTGATCAAACAGGGATTCTATCGCCATCCATTTAACTGGTATTCTGCCCTGCAAAAGAAAAGTACGCGGAATTAGGATGAATGCATTGAGCGCAGTGAAAGCTGCAGTTAAATTAACAATATTGTGTTTCTGAGCTCCAGAAGTTTAATGCTTAAATTCCAGATTGTGACCCTGAATAGGCACTGTCTGATGGGAAAGAGGCATAGCATTGGGTGGCAGGTTAGAACCACTTGGCCCATTTCCCTGTCTGCTCCAAAACCTCAGACCTGATTTGTTCATTGGCTGTAATTCCGGATTTAGCCTCGTGTCGATCCTAACCGTGATCGAATTCCCTTCCTGTATTATCCTCTACCATCTCTGCTGGGGGGCTAATGCACACATCCACCACCCTTCTCACGTAGAAGGAGTTTCTCACATTTGCCCCAAACCTGTCACCCTCCAATTCAGTCCGTGCATGGCCTATTGTTCCAGTACGTCTGCCTCTGAAATATGCTTCTCTCCTGTACTTAAAACCAAGTGTGTCAGCGTTTCAATGATCTTCTGCCTCTCTCATCTCCCCCCCGACCTTTCATGGTGAGTTTTACAATGTGGACCGAGCACCATGTTAAAACCCAGTCTTTGCACAATCTCCAATTGATGCATGTCCTTCTGGAGGTAGGGTATCCAAAACTGAACACAATACTCCAGGTGAGGTTTCAAAGCTGTAAATCTGCTTTCAATACCTTTCCTTGTATACAACCTACAATCCTGCCGGCTTTCCGCATCACTTTGTTACATCGCTCGCCTACTTTTAAGTCCATTGAAATAATAACCCCCAGGTCCCTTTCGTCTTTAGTAGCTGATATTCTAGTGCCATTAAATCTGTATTCTGCCTTTGGAAGTTACAACAGAGCCCAGCTGGTCTAAGCCCGATTCAGAGCACTATTATAAATTGTTATCATACACTGGCGACACACTTTATTCGAGCTTGGCTAGTCCCACGAATTCGGGTATACCCGGGTGTATTGAGGTTTGTGACTGTTTTCTGCCCGAGTGCATTGAGTTATTTTCCAAGCAGTGATTGAAGCATTTTATTCCCGCTGGCTGCAATACTGCACAGTATATATATATATACTGCATTACAATTCATGAATTTATGCCATCTGGTAGACACGCGATGCATTGCAGCCTATTAAATCCTAATCATAATCATTTAACAGATCAGCCGCCCATCAGCCAGGCATGAACCCAGGCTGGGAAGGCAAATGCAACGGGGCTTGTCAGAGGTGAGGAGTGGCGCATTCCAGGTATCTGCCAGGTACATACCGGGTATTTGCTCGAATAAAGTGTGTCGGTGCAGTACACTGCAACAAATATGTTGTTATTTATTATCTTGGACTTTTGTTCCAATTCAGGCTTTCAGAGCAACCATGTTGGATTTACTGTACATCGAAGGGTTGAGGTTGTGATCGGACAGCTCGTGTAGTAATAACAAATCTACGTAAGTACCAGCACTCACTGTCTAATAGCTAAACGATGAAAACAGTTGTAATGCAGAATAAACATTTAATAATAAAACAAACCATAAATAAATTTCGAGGGACTACCTCTTCATCTGGCCCATTCCCCCTGGTCCAAAAGGTCCCAGAGGTACTTCCCTAAGCCTCTCTTCCCTTATAACTGGTCAAATCAGACACCCCTGAAAATAGATAGCAAACATATAGTGTAAGCTAAATACATCTAAACAGCTATTAGCAGCGCAGCAAGAATCCACTAAAGTCAATGCCAGTAGTTCAAGTACCACAAAAAACTGCGGGCAATTGTACAGTAAAGACTGAACACAGCTTGCAAGAAAGCAGCTTGCAAAGAGGCACCAGGAGTCCACAACAGTCAATTAAAAGTTAATGGGAATAGCAAATGAAGACAGTAATCAAACCCTCTGTGGCTCTGCTCCTTGTGCTCGTTCTCCGTTTGTGTATATTCCTTGTGTTTCATGTTTTTTCCCCTTTTCCTTCCCCCCCCCACCCCTCACTTCGTGACATGCCCATTTGTGATACTGGTTTCTGCAAACACATTTGATTTATTTCTGGTTTGTTTTATTATTAAATGTTTATTCTGCATTACAACTGTTTTCATCATTTAGCTATTAGACAGTGAGTGCTGGTACTTACGTAGATTTGTTAGTACTATACAGGGGAATAAGGGTCCCCTTTTGTTCCGTGCACCCTGCAATTGCATAAATTTAACACTACCAGAGTGCTGTCTATCGTCCCCTTTTACCCTTAGCTCGTGTAGTAATGTAACAACCAATCAGAGCCAGGGGAATTCCATTGCCTTTTTACTTTTTTACAGAATTCTGCCCATTGCAAAGTGTAGTGAGATGGGTCATTATTGAGATTCAAAGTTATGGTCAGTCTTTGTTTAATGGCTACTGTGATCTCACAGTCTTACATCCAACTTTTAATCTGTGCTAATTTAGGTTCCCAGATTAAACAAGATGGGGAACTAGATGTAAAACATAACATCCTATCCTTCCTTTATCATTGGGTGAACTCAAACGCCGTTATGTGCCCTGACACCCCCTCATTCTCTGGGTTTATGGCTATGAAATATTACCTTGCTCCTCTTGACATAGGAGTCCTCTTCATACACATCTCTAGAGAGCCCAAAGTCGGATATTTTCATTTTGCGACCTTCCGCCACCAACACGTTCCTAGCTGCCAAGTCTCGATGGACAAGCTTGGGAGAGATGGCACAATAAGAAAATGATGCTGCTGGCATTACACCTGTGTATTACCCAGGGTACTCTAAAATCCCAAAACACTATAGAAAGAGGGACAGCAGGGCTAGGTGTCACGGTATGAAGATGGATATGTGTAGACTGGTGGGAGATAGGAGAAAGGTAACAGACAAATGATACTCTCTCCCAACTGAGTCAGCACAATTACAGAGACATTGCCATGGGCACAAAAAGACAAGAGGCCATGTGCTCTAGGAATTTAGAAACAGCAAGTAAAATATGGAAACTAAATCTGCCATCGGATGTCATACTCTCCCCTTACCTTCATTTCTGCTAGATACTGCATTCCTCGGGATATCTGCCAGGCAAAAGAGATCAGGTCTCCCATGGTCAGAGCTCTTTCATCGGGGTTGTCCAGGTAGCTGGAGTTCCGATTGGAGTCACCACCCATGGAGCTGGGCCCCACCTTCCGGCTTTCCCTTAGGAAATTACGCAGGGACCCGTACTTTGCATACTCCACAATAAGGTGCAAGGGACCTGGGCGCAGAGACAGAAGGACAGGCATTATACGTGTAACTCAGTCTTACCAGCCGTCACTGGCTTCACAAGACAACCAGGGTCTCTTGTAGATTAATATACAGTCTGGAGCTTGTTTCCACAGCAGTCTCTACATGGGCTGAAGCTTAATCTTTATGATAGACATTATAAAGCACGAGAAAGATGATTTATTAGTACGGGGGTGGCAAATTCCAGTCCTCAAGGGCCACCAACAGACCAGGTATTAGGGATATCCCTGCTTCAGCACGTGGCTCAATCATTATGATTTAGACGCCTGTGCTGAAGCAGGGATATCCTGAAAACCTGACCTGTTGGTGACCCTTGAGGATGGACGGCAGTTGGCCACCCCTGTACTAGTATTTGAATTGTAAAAATAGATGAATTAGTCATAATCCTCACAGTCATTTTGTGGTTCACACTAAAAGGGAGATTACAGCTTTGTATAGAAGTATACTTCAGAATCATATATACTGATTAACAATAACTTTTGTATGTAGTCAGTTATCACTCAATGAAAACAAAATGACAGAAGAAATACACCAGCGAAAAATATCAGCCACCATTAATGTTCAAACTAATCAAAAATAAGAAGCGCAAGAGACGGGCGGCAGAATCACCGCGATGACAGAACAGCCGTCCGCAATGTGGTCGCAAATTGGTTCATCAGTGTCTCTAAGCAATTTGCCAAATGCATGCAGCTCGGCTGTTCCGCTGCACGTGTGACGTACAACTCTTCCTCCGTGTAGATGGTACCAACACCCCATGGATAGACGCTGTGTGGAACTAGGTAAAAGCGTGTGCGAAAGAGACCATGGCGTTCAGGAACTAACTGCGTCTCCACAAAGCAGGATCTGGTTCTCGTTGCACTTTATTCCCACTCCTGTCTCTTGCTCTCTTAGTTTTGGACTGGTTTGTTTCTGTGGATATACCATACAGTAAAGGTGGTGGCAGGAGGCCATAAGCAATAGGAGGTTTGGGTTATTGTAACAGCGTGCTGTAACTTCTGTAGCACAATTAATGTTCATTTATCCAATACTGACTCTCTGGGTTCATTTTGTATGGTTTCTCCCAAGTACTAAACACTGCGACCTTGGTTCTTTCATTTTCTCTTCATCCCATCACTGCTGGAGGAACCAGGCACGTGATTTGTTAAAGGCGTCAGGGATACCTGCCATCCTGGGTACACGCCCCATACAGTAGGGATACCTACCATCCTGGGTACACGCCCCATACAGTTTGATGACGTGTGGATGGTTGACCTGTTTCAGGAGGTTAAATTCCGACAGGAGGTCCCGGAGCTCACTCTGAGAGGCACTTTCTGCAAAAAGCATTCAATGCAAGAACCTGGGTTAAGCATCACAGTGATGAAGCCTACAACCCCCATACACTAAAGCCTGCTCAAGTACTTCTGTAATCATCACCCATTCAAATACAACTAAGGCCTCGGCCATGGTAAGCGCTTACTCGCTGAACCGTGCTGACGCTCGCTCCCGCTCAGCACTGAGCCCCTACAGCCGCAATTAGAGCGGCTTTAGTCAGGGCTCGCCTACGCTTCCTCAAGTGCGCGGAAGCGTAGGTCTTACCAGAATTTTACATTTCCCCGCTTGCCAGCGCACAGGGCCAGTCACGTGAGCGGTTCGCCCAATGAGGACGAACCAGCTCCATGACGTCACTGGTCCGCCCCAAGCCCGCTCCCGGCCTGCCCCCTGACGGCGCGCAGGGAAAGCAACCGCAAGGCCAGGGAAAGCACCCACTTTCCCTGAGCCTCAGCACGCCAGCGGGAACCCTGGCCGAGGCCTAAGACTGCCACCAGCAGATTCAGCAACTGAAATATCCTGCAAAAGGGGCATCAGCCGCCCTGGTTAAGGAAAAGGTATCAAAATAGCTCAACTATAAACCCTGGAACTGTTTCTGTCTTGCATTCTCCAATAGCTATTTGGTAATGACCAATCAAGTGGTCACTATACACCAGAGGAGGCCAACTCCAGTCTCTAGGGCCACTAACAGGTCAGGTTTTCAGGATATCCCTGCTTCAGCACAGATGGTGCAGTCAAAGACTCAGCCACTGATTGAGCCATCTGTGCTGAAGCAGGGATATCCTGAAAAACTGACCTGTCGGTGGCCCTTGAGGATGGAGTTTGCCACCTCTGCTGTACACTGTGGGTGCCATGTATTAAGCAGACTGCAATAATGCAGTGGGACTTCTCAATTATTTCATAGTTGGTGTCCCCTGAGGTTCTCAGGCCGTGTAGGTTTATAACAGTTCAGACCGCAAAGGATGGAGAAAACGTGATGGTAAAAAACTGCACAAATCTCACACACACAAAGCGGTTTACCGAATACTAAGTTCCTACTGAAAGCCCTGAAATCTTTTGGGACAGACACCTCTTGTACAGCTAGTCTTCCCAATAACAGTATTCAGTATCTTCAATGGTTTTATTACTGGCTGTCTCAAAGGGGACGTTAGGAATTTCTCCTTAAAGCAGCTGTCCATCTATGTTAATATCTACACATTTTAATATATGTATCAAGCTACAGCCTTAACGGGCATAATCTCAGCTCTTACCTTTCAGCATTTTGACGGCCACGGTAGTGTAGCCAGCTTTCCCCTTCAGTCTGAATGCGGTCGCCTTAACCACTTTTCCAAATTCTCCTTCGCCAAGAGTTTTTCCGAGAACCAGGTTCTTCCGGGGGAATTCCCACTTTGGATCCTCCTAATCATCGATTAAGAATACATGCCATATTTACCAGACATTCAGATGAAAATGGATAGGAAAAAGTCAAGTGTTTATAATGTTACATCTCCTATATGCAGAACATATATTAAGATATATATAATCAAAAATGAATAGACGATACCGTTCTGTGGCTAACGAAAGGCTTTTATTTGTGCGAGCTTTCGAGATACACTGATCTCTTCTTATGGAAGAAGAGATCAGTGTATCTCGAAAGCTCGCACAAATAAAAGCCTTTCGTTAGCCACAGAACGGTATCGTCTATTAATTTTTGATTATTAAGCTCGGCTATCACGGTACAGATACCCCTACACATTATATATTTGAAAAAACTCATTTATTTCCGGATGATAAACAAGACAAACTTCAGAATGGACCAATTCATCTCTATACGCATGATGACATTGTTAAAGTATTGGTTTACACAATGTAAAGAAAGATCACATATTTTAGAGTTTACCAAGCACCCTGGTTAAAACCCAAACCAATTTGTTTACCCTTAGTCAAAAGGCTTTTCTTTTAAAAACAGGTGTCACGATTCACGGTCTTATCATTCTTGAGAGTTGCCACCAGTGAGCTCAAAGACAAATCAACTTGATGATACGAATCAAAATGCCAAAGAAAATCAACACAAATGCTTCACACCCATTGGTTTTATGGTGTCACAATCAGAGAATTCCACATACAAGGCCATTTGCAAAGTACTGCACTTATTGAGATCAGTGAAGAGGTTCTGAAGACCAGCAATATGGAAACCTTTGAACGGCTAATTAATTATGATTGTCAGTAGTATGGAAACCGCATTTAGTTTTTTTTTTAATGTGTTTGTTTGCAATAAAGGAATCTTACTGGTATTTTAAAGGTGTCCACTGAAACTTGGTTCTCCATGGAGTCCAGCGAGGGGCGTCGGGCATTGGAAGAGTAGCTGACCGGGTATGACTGGGCAGGGCGGCGGAAAGTCATCTCAGCGGAAGCAATGGGAGGTTTGGGTGAGTTTTTATGGTAGCGGTGAATGAAGTATGAAGAAAGTAGCACCGAGATGATGAAAGACAGGAAGACTCCGCACGCGATCACAGTCTTGCAGGTGTCATCACACAGCGGAACTGGAGAGAAAAGGAGAGCTAGATTACATCGTGCTTGTTCTTCTGAACATGTTGCCACCAAGATATGTACCGGTAGTATTGGTCTTCCAAAGCCAGTTTATTGAGGCCCCACATAGCTTTCTGGTGAAATCATATCGTACATAAATCAGTATTATTTATACATGGCAGCCCCATACTTCCACCACAAAGAAATACTGTGTATACTTTTAGAGGTGATCAGTTTGAAATAGCATGACAGCATGTCCAGCACCGGTGCATTACTGCAAGGCAGGTCCATTAAGGATAGAAGTGTGCAAAGTTGTTCCGGTACATTTTTTTGAACATAGCAAACTTTGTACAAGCATATTACATGGTTTCTTTACAACACTCAGTATGTAAACCTTTGCAACCCACAAATGCACTGCTTCTGCCCGATTCACAGTCTAACTTTATTATACAAACGGAGACTTTAAGGGTCATTTTAAATCTAGTACATTTTTAGCAAATGTTGCCATCTTTACAAATTGTCCACAGGTTTCCACCATCCTTTTGGACCGTTAATGGATCTCACTGGGGTCTTTCCTAAACTTGTGTGTGCCCAAACCCATGTCCCCCATGGCTGTCAAAGACTAATATTGTGAACCTAAGAATCCTTTAAGAAGCGGTAGGTAGAACGTATACCAGATGTAACATCAAGGCTGGAAATGGGATTCATGGATAGACTTACCCTCGATATTGTTCTTCTCACAGAAGCACTTTTGCGGGGGGAAGCAGTAACAGGTGCCGTAACCTGCCTTGATCCCAGACTGGGATCCTCTTTCGTGGCCTCCAATGATATTTGCCTCTAATCCAACACAGACACAGGAAATACAGTCAATAATGCGACCTCAATAATGCGACCTCAATAATGCGACCTCAATAATGCGACCTCTCGCTTTAAAAAAATAATAATGATTATCTTACTGGTGAGAATGAAAGTAACCAGAGACCATCTATTTTAAGGATGGCCACAACCCGTTTAAGCTTAACCCCTTCAGCGCTACAAGATCATTCAACACCTTGTTTTACAGACAACGGCATTCATCTAGTGGAATGGTTAAGGAACACTATAATTATATATTATCTCTAATAGCGCATCTGAGATCAGACGTATTTTAAGGAACCCCAACCCTCTCTAATAGCGCGTCTGAGATCAGATGCATTGTAAGGAACCCCAACCCTCTCTAATAGCGCGTCTGAGTTCAGATGCATTGTAAGGAACCCCAACCCTCACTAATAGCGAGTGTGAGATCAGATGCATTGTAAGGAACCCCAACCCTCTCTAATAGCGCGTGTGAGATCAGATGCATTGTAAGGAACCCCAACCCTCTCTAATAGCGCGTGTGAGATCAGATGCATTGTAAGGAACCCCAACCCTCTCTAATAGCGCGTGTGAGATCAGATGCATTGTAAGGAACCCCAACCCTCTCTAATAGCCCGTCTGAGATCAGATGCATTGTAAATTCTTCGGTATTTGATACAATTTTCAAAAGACCTGAAAATTGAGTGAAACCCTTTAGGGACGCTCCAGGAATCCAAGGGTTCCTAGGAACCCCGGTTGAGAAACACTGATCTAGTGAATGGGAGGAAGAGTTTTAAGGTACTGGCCCATGAAGTGAGAAAATATTGATCCAATGGCAGCTTCCTTTATCATCCCCTGTTCTCTACTACAAGAAACTTGCATTTTATTAACCCAGAGAAATGTAAAAGCAATTCGTAGACCCTGTTGATTAAAATATAAATCAGCCAGCATGCTAGACAGCGTAACCTTCTGAAATATGAGTTTTGTTTGGTGATTACCCCCAGAGGATTGCTTGCTGAACACGAGGGATGCTGCAATGAATTGGATTCTTGAATAATTTATTAGATTCATTACATTCTGGATGAAATCATGGTGCTAGGAGGGAAAATCAGTTAGTCTGCTCATCACAGTGCAAGTTCAAACTTTTTCTTCCAAATGTAGATATAAAATGAATCAGTTACTGTAACAGTCCTTACTTGTGCAGTCCTGGGGACATATTGCTGGGTCTTCGCTCTCCACCACATCACAAAACCCATTAGGACAGGTCACAATGCTTGGGGTGCAGGTGGAATAATTTCTGGTGATCCCTGTAGGGACAGAGAAGTGGAGTGAGGAAGGCGGTTGCAGGGTGACTAACAAATCAACAACAGTAATTAAAAGGTGCAATATTCCCAAAAGGAAAGGTTTGGGGGGGAGGTGGGGAGTAGGAGATTAACCTTACTGTATTCAATTTTAAACCTCTTCTCCTTTGCAACAGTGTAAGTATTGTACCATCCGGGACGCAGAGTTGTCACTTGTTTGCAAGGACAGAAATACAGCACAATGCAAGTCATGCGGAGTGTTTAACCCTCTTGTTACTTATGGATAGAAGCTGGTCCCATAGATCTGTGGTTTTGGAACCACTAAATTAGAGGTTTTTACCTTCGCCATGTCCCTGTCTCCATTGGCACCTTCCAGTGGGGGCTCCCAGCCCCCCACATTCCTCACACTCAGACCGGTGCTTGCTCTCTGAACAGGACAGCGGGCATTCCTCTTCCTCCTTTACAGCTGTGGGAGAGACCCATCGGAAAAAGAATAAGTCAATACGGCGACAAGTTAGATTCAGCTTCATCTCACAAATGGCCTACAGTCAGGTGCCTTAGATTCAGCTCTGCCATGCACACAGGCTACCCCAGGCCTCTTGAACTGGTCCTCCAGAGGGGCCAGATCCGTAAACACATTCAGGAGTTGAAGGGCAACAAGCTTTTTGGAATGTAATTTATATACGTTTAAAGTCCTGCAAAGTATTATATTTTAACATTTTCCAAGCATTTATAATATCTGTCCCATATGTATTTACATGACCGTAAGCGAGTTTGTGTGAAGACTTGCACCCAAATGCCTAAGCAAAGAGTCGGAAATCACCAGGAGCAGAACGTCCAAGGGCCATATCAAAGCTGCCAGCTGAAGAGTCCCGGTCTGCACTTCTCTCTCTCACTATAAAACAGCCGTTAACCTCGGTTAACCAGCCATTTTTAGGGAGAGGGGTTTTTAAATTAGGGGAGTTTCATAATGTTGCACTGTATATAAATATATAGATTTTCCCTAATCTCGAGCCAGCTTAAGCAGTTTTTTAGTTCTAGTTGAATTTCTCTGACACACACACGAGAAATTCAACTAGAACTAAATAAACCTGCTTCCGCCTGCTTGAGATGCATGGGGATACTTCGACAAACTATTTTGAAAATCTTAGGGAAATGATGGCTGAAAGCGCAGAGGAAATTGGAGGAATTGCTAACAAAAAAAACAGAAGAAGAAAATAGCAGGTGAGACGAAGCAGTTACTAAGGAAGCAACAAGATATAAAGCAATCCCAAGACGCAAGCACACAGATTAAATATACAGAGCTGCGCTAAACAATGGGCAAACATATAACGGAGGATGTCAGAATGGAGCTGGGACATGGAGAAGAAGACTTTGAAGTTGACAAAAGGTTTAAAGGTTCTGGCTGGGAAGTGGCAAATTATTGCGCTCGAACAAGACGTTGCACTAACAATAAAAGGCGGCGCACTTATCATAAAGCGAGTTGAGGACTTCTACATGAAATGGTACAAGGACACGGGTAACACGTGGCAAAATTCAGGACATGAAGAGCCAGAAGACACCACCACTGAGGAACCATGCATCCTTCCAGAAGTAGCAGCAAAAGCAATAACATCAATGAAGAATTAAAAGGTCTCAGGGGAAGGTGTTTTAACTACTTAAATGTCGAATGAATCTGGGGAAGAAGTAGAGAAATTCCTTGCAAAGCTCTTTACATGTTGCTTAAAGAACAGGAACATTCCAGAACAATGGAGCAATGCCATAGTTATTCTTATCCATAAGAAAGAAGACAAAGTTGTACAAGAAGGGATTTTTCAAAGTAATGAATACGATCTATACTACTCATTGTAGGATTTGCCGATTACGAAAAAGCCTTTGATTCGGCCTACAACTCGATTGTTAAATGCATTAAGGTGACAACATTGAAGTGATATTTAATAAATGCGTCCAACTCAACAAAGATAAAAAAAATAAATGGAACGGAAATAAAAGAGGTTAAAAGCCTGTCTATTCTTGGCCAGCAGGTATCAATAGGAGAATGAAGATGAGATGGATGCATTTGAAAGAACAAAAAGACCATATTTCCAGGGAACCTTCCACTGTATCTCAAGAGCAATGTATTTGTCCAGTGTATTCCGCCTGTACTAGTGTATCGATGTAAAACGTGGGCCAACATGCAATGCCAATACGGACGCTTCCGACATGTCAAAGTAATATGGAGAAATGTATGCTGGGTATTACACGAAGAGACAGGGTTTGGAAGCAGGCCAAAGTCTGTGACATCACAAGGGTGAAGACATCTCAAATGGCAGTGGGCCGTTCATATTGCAAAAACAAAATGACTATCGTTGGATGATGATGATGATGATGATGTGGTGCATATGTAACTATTTCCCTTATTCCTTTAATGGCTTGCTAATGTAAAGGGGCAGCCTGGGAGCAACATGGACTCAAATAGCATCATTTTTATCTCTCGCCTCTTTGCATTGACGTATCAAGCACTTTGCTCCAGTTTTCCCCCCATATGGGTCAGCTTGAGATTTTGGGACTGTCAGGAGGAGGCGTTATTGAGCAGTTACTTTTACACACAGATTATAATGAGTTGTATCAAACTGCGCATTGGCCAAGTTTAAGGTAAGTTTCTGACTTCAAACGATCTGCTCCAGATGTAATGCGTCTGTGCTTCAACGGACCATTTTCAGTGAGATTAATGTTCCCTCTTAGGCATTAAAGCTGCAGACCAACCAATATCCTACATGTGTTTTGTTTTTTTAATAAATCAGTTCTATGAGAAAATACTTGTTTAAAAAAAAAAAGCTACAACTCTGAATTACATCTTTAATGTATTATAATGTAACAAGCATTTTTTGTTTCTACAGCAACCAATTACAAAGTCACATCCCCTTCCTCTTCTGAAACAGGCTCTGGCACATCCCTATGTGAACCCTGCCCTCTCTCTAGCAGTGCACCAATTGTATCTTGTGATTGTCTGGTCACATGATCTTCCCCTCAGAACTTTGCATCTTTGGTCCTCTTCTGCTGCACTAACAGCCATTTAGTGAACCCCAGATCCGAATCTTCACCGATAGATCACAGGGGAACGGATCGATCGTCAACTTAGCTAATTACTTATTGATTGTATTGATGCACATATTAAAGGGGGAAGAAGAAACGGCAGCTTGGCCTGCTGCTTTAAAACATAATGTAAACACCCATACTCACGCATTCCCTCTAACACAATAGTGATTTGAGTCTTGACTGGCTCTGTGAGGGGCCGGTTTGAAGCCAGCACTGTGTACTGCATCTCTTTGCTCTCGTAGGTGAGCAGGGCAGAGGAGTCATTGACATAGAGGATCCCAAAGGTTTCTTCCCGTCCCTGCAGGATGCCGATTCCCTGAGTGGTATTTGTCAACTGCAACTTGTAGGTGACGTTGATTCCCTTAAACAGCAAGTAGTTTTCAACGCAGACTTTCCCGATCTGGGGTAGAAAAGGAGCAGGGATATCAGATGCAATACATGCACAGTCTGAATAAGAAGAATACTTTATTTTTATATAGGCAAAGAAGGGGGGAGGGGGGAGTCGTGCTGGTCCTTTCTTCCATGTAGTAACAAAGGAGGGAGAAGGGGTGTGATACCTTTTATTGGACCAACACGTAGTTGATATGTTACAAGCTTTCAAACCTCTCATGGTCCTTCATCAGGTATGACAGAGCGATATGGCTCTGCTACGCCTGATGAAGGACCCTGAGAGGTTGGAAAGCTTGTAACATATCAACTACTATTATTTTTTATTATTACTCCGTGTTGGTCCAATAAAAGGTAGTATACTCCCTCCTCCCCCTCCCTCCTGCGTTACTTATTTTTTATATAGTGTTACTATTATACAAAGTGTTGATCATGCGTGGACCAATACAGGCAACGTGAGTCCCTGTCACAAAGAGCTTACAGTCTAAGGAATATTTAAATTACTTGCTCAAATAAAATAGTTCAAACAAAAAGCTCGTGCAAGTAGGCCAGCCTTATCTTTTAAATCCCAGTCATTGGTTAAACACGTTAATAGCAGCGGGCCTGCATTGCATTGCAGAACATTCCAGCAGCACAGGGGTTAAGCTTCTTTTTTGTTCGATCATTTTTTGTTAAATTATACTTTTATTCTATGTTTTTTCTTTTTCGGGGGTTCTCAGCGTTTTCCTTATCGGCCGCATCTAATATTTATAAGAATTTGCATGGCCACTTACATCTATCTACTGTATATTTATATTAGAGGACATGAGGCACTCAGAGGAGCTTCTAGAACAATGAAAGAGAGTTTATTAGAGCATCGGCCGTATCGTATCCCAGGACCTGTCTGAAGAGAACAGTCAACATTACAAAGAATAGTTCTGTATTGTTGTTAAATGACCAAATTACTCACTGTGACGACTCAGGAGATTCCTTCCTCTCCCATCTCCTGTCACCCTTTCTATTCCTTCTCACTCCTCTCCTTCACCTTCTACCTCTCTCCCCTTACCGCAGCGTGTCCCCCGCAGGCCCCCTATACCCACGCGCTCCCTTAACCCTTGCCTTGATCCTCCCCGCTCCATCTCCCCCGCGGTAGCTCCGTTACCTTCCCCTGTGGTGCCATCCGTCCCGTTGCCTCCTCCTCGCGTGGTGCCCGTGGCGCTCCGCGCGCCTGGTGACGCGTCTGGTGCGCGCTTCCCCTCAGCCCACAGAGGACGCGCGTGCGTGCTCCTCCCTGCCCTTGCTGGCCATCGCACGGGCACAGGCCTCGCGTGCGTTCCCCTCCTCTTGGCTCTGTCCTCCTCCTGCGGTCTTCCCCTGCTCCGTGCGGGCCGCGTCTGTGTTGCAAACTGTGCGCGCGCACCCCCAGCTTACAGGGGGCGCGCGCACAGACGCTTCTTATCAGCTTTCCCCTGTCTCCGCCTCCCAAGCTGTACAGGCCATTCCCCTGACCGCCCCTTCTGTCTCCTCCTCTTCTTCCCCTGACCTATCTCCAGCTTCTCCCACTTCTCTCTCTACTCCTCTGGCTCCCCTCTCTGTCATTGGTGCACCTTCCTTTATAATCCCTGTCTGTCCACCTCTTCCTCGCTCTGCATAGTTCCTGTTTCCCTGTATGTTACCTGTCCTATGCTGTGCTCCCTCTGTGCTCCTGTGATTACCTGCTCCTGTGATGCTTTGGATTTCCCTGGCTTTTGACCCCTGCTGACCTTGGACTACTCTGCTCTCTGGTTACCCCTTGAACTCTGCTACACGTACGACTTCGCTGACCTCTGGCTTCCTAGGACCTGGCTTGCCCTCTGACGACTCTACCCTCTGGATCCCTGGACATTGGCAAACGGACACGACTATTCTCACGGACATTCCCCAAGCGTTGCAAGTATACTCTAACAACTCTTCCAACAGGCCCAGCAACGCTATACCACACTCCGGGCTTGCTCCCACTGCTGTGGGTGTGTGGTATCATACCGTTCCCACCACAGTACTGGGGTCTAGCTTGGTCTGCGGGCATACAGGCGTGACACTCACAGCATGCACACAGAGGAGGTACATATATATTTTACAAAGCGACAGATTTGCTCTACATAGAATACGGCCATAAACCTCTTATCCTTGCCCTATAAAACGTGCATTGCCATGTCTGCCAATATACCAATTAGATTGTAAGCTCTTTGGTAAAGACTGCTTTCCCCCAATGTTTACTCTTATACATTATGCTCTTATTTGTATTCCACTTCCGGTATTATGGCTTGTATAATATGTCTTTAATGTACTGGGTGACACTATATATATATATATATATATATATATACTGAGTTAAGTTATGGTGAGTAAAAAAAGTGACAAAAACCCTCCACAGGAAAGCAAATATGCAAATATAGCTGTATGCTCATCTGCATGTCTTAGGCAGGTCTGCAGAAAGGCGGGGTTGCAGACCTGCCTAAGACATGCAGATGAGCATACAGCTATATTTGCATATATATATATATATACACAAAATGTCATTACAGGTGGCCCTCGTTATCCGTCGCCAGGAAATGCATTCCGCTGAACGCGTTATTCGACGCTCACCACCGCTGATTAATATTGGATCCGCAATCCGACGGCGGTTTGTGGGACGGATTCCGGCGGATAACCGAGTGCCGTCTGTACACATTCCCCAACCTGCTTCATAGGGGAAGGTTTCCACGGTGTTCAAATGTTTAAAGAGTAAGTGTGCGCACTGTCACTGGTGTTTTGGGTCTAAAAAATAAATAAATTGTGTTTTTTTGTTTTTTGTTTTAAACAATATGGGGGAAACACCCCACACTATAGGCAGGAAACTTTTTCGTTTTTACACATTTTGTGACATTTTTGGAACTTTTTCACAAAAGTTTCTGAACTCACAAGTTCCAACTCGTGTGACTTGAATGTCCAAACCAAGTATGAAGTTTGGAAAGTTTGGATTTCGAACCCATTCTTATTGGGAAAAAATTGAACATTTCAAAAGTGTGCAGTGAAAAGTAATTTGTGTTTTAACCAATTGTAGCCCTGCTGAATGCGGGTATTAGCCATTATATTACTACAGGTCGTTAGCGGTCAGTAGGGAAAGAGGAACATGGTTGTCTCAAGAGTTACTTTACCTGCGTATAGCGGTCAGCATTACGGTTGACAGTAAACTGGTAGGAGATGTTTGAGAACTTCATTTCCACCAGGACAATTGTGACATTAAAATACAACATGACCTCTCCCTTCGGACCGGGGAACTCGGTGTCATTCACCCGGACGTTGACCTGTAGGGATCCATTCCTAGTAATAGGCATATTTTTGTTCAGAACCAGCCCTGCCAGAGAGGAAAAGGGTCCGCAGATGAAACAGTGTGTCCGGATGAACCGGAGTTCAAACAAAGCAGCACCTCTACATACAAAGCTCTTCATATCACTATGCAGACATCTTGGGGTCAATTTTTTATACTCCAAATTGGCCATTTGGGATCTTTTCGGATGAAAGTCCCTATTGAAGTCAAGCAAATGGCTAATTCGGATTCTATAGAATGTAACTATTTGTGTCTTTGTAAATGCAAAGTGATGTTTGTCTTCATAAATCGGCGAACTCCATATATATCTCAATGAATGCCCTATGGACAGTTATTAGGCTTTAAGGAGTGGGCAACTCCAGTCATCAAGCGCCACCAACAGGTCAGGTTTTCAGGCTATTCCTGTTTCAGAACAGGTGGCTCAGTCAAAGAGTCTACACAGGGTTATAAGGTTTCTGCATCATGGATCAGATTTTTGTGGGACAAAAACCACATCAAGGAGAAAAAAAACCCATGTATTAAAAGCACAGAGGGGGTGTTACAGAGCCAAGAAGTTGCATTCCAGTAGGGGGAACCCTGCGTGTATCACTAGAGTAAGATCCATTGGGAAATGTACAGTACTTCTTGTCCAGAATAGAGATCTTTTTGCACCAGTTTGTGAACCATGGGAAATTAGCCCCTTTTTGGCAGCGAAAACATTTGCACACGTTTCAAAGTTCACAAGCAGTTTGCCAACTAAAACAAAAACAAAACCTCTGTCTCCCTTCCTTCCTACCGGCCTGACACCCAGCTGGCTAGTAACTACCAAATAACAGTGACTTAGCCAATCACTCAATCACTCATAGCCAAACCGAATCTCAGCAAGTTTGTGCATCGCTAGTCCAGAACCCCCAGACCTCTCTGATTTTCAGTCCTTGGAAGCCAAGATCTCTGCATAAGCTACGTCCCCCCCAGGTTAGAACCCCGAACTGTATCAACGCCTCCTTACTGTATTCATGCAGCGTCCCGCGCACCAGGTTGTCACTTGGCCCGAATTTCATCTCTCGGAAGCTGTGATCCACCCGGAAGTTTTCTAGTATGAATCGGTCGCTGGTGACGATGCTCTCGGTGTATTTCTTACGGCTGCTGTCTAGGGGGAAGACCGGCGTGGAGTCAGCGTCACACACTGTAAGCACCCCAAGAACGGTCCCCTGCGATGGAGCAAAGAGGACACACCGTGAAGGGGCTGAGGTGAATATGGGGTGCAGTGCACGGCTGGACAACGTCGCTGCCATAACGGCCTGAGAGGAGAGATGGGCAACTTTTGGGTTGACAGTCAAATCCGCTAAGAATGTGGCATTTGCCGTGGCTGAGAGAGAGAGAGAGCTATTTCAATAGAGCCCCAAATTATATATATAGAGAGATATCTATCTATACATAGCAAATGGAAATATTACTGTATGCTCATTTGCATGTCTTAGACAGGTCTGCAACCCCGCCTTTCACCATTATCACCCAGCACACAGCACTTCCACTGCAGCAAGGGATTCTGGGAAATGACATAGATAGACATCCCCTCCAAACAACCTGAGGAGAGATACCCATGCACAAAAAGGAGCACACCTAAGATTCCTGGGATATATGTTAATAGGAGTAATTTAAATATACTTTGCATATTTTATTTGCATATCTCCCAGGTGTGCCTTTTTGAGCACAGGTGCCTCTAAATGTTGTTTGTTGGTGGGTTACGGTGAGATGTACAGATAATAAAACACTTGGGAATCTAACGAAGAGAGAATCTCTCACATTTTCCATGCGCATAACCCCCCTCCCATTTTGCCCCACGAATCGAACGTTGTAAGAAAAAAAAGGTCAAACATTCGCCCCTCTCGCCCTGCGAGCCGCCGCTATCCACGCGTGCAATATTTATTGAATGTCAACAAATCGCCGTGCGGCTGTAATTAGGCGAAGATTCTGATCTCCAACCAATGGGAGGGGGAGGCGGGGATTAAATAGCGTTCAGCTGCAGGAGGTCTGGCTAAGAGCGGAGGGGAAACTGTAGGGCGGCTGTGGCAAATTGCACAACCTAAAACAAAAAACACAATAAGGATCAAAAGAAATGATAAAATACTTGAGGGAAGTTCGAGCGGCAGCTGCTAAAGCAGGGGTGGCCAACGCCCATCCTCAAGAGCCACCAACAGGTCAGGTTTTCAGGATATCCCTGCTTCAGCACAGGCGGCTCAATCAGTGGCTCAGTCAAAGACTGAGCCACTGATTGAGCCACCTGTGCTGAAGCAGAGACTGATTGAACCACCAGTGCTGAAGCAGGGAATGATTGAGCCACCAGTGCTGACGCAGGGATATCCTGAAAACCTGACCTGTTGGTGGCCCTTGAGGACTGGAGTTGGCCAACAACTGTGCTAAACTCACCAATAGCTGCATAGATGCAATAAATCACAGGTTTTTGCAGTTAATTTGAGTGTGCCTGGCTCCTTACTCCTTACATTCGTAAGCACGTGTGTGAGGAGCCAGGCACACTCCAATTAACTGCAAAAAAACTGTGATTTATTGCATGGTGCAGAGATACATTACCACGGTTTTTGACCTCAGGTCCCGAGATGACCGAAAACCTTGGTAATGTATCTCTGTGCTATGCAATAAAATGAATAAATCACTGTACTGATGAGACTGGCTGCTCACACACCCGAGGAAAAACAACGGACATTCTCAAGGACAAAACTACAGCTTTGATATTGGTAGTGTTGTCTGAAGAAGAGACTTGTGTGGTTCCAAAACCTGCTGCTTTTCAGAATCAGTACAGCTACGGAAACACTTGTGCTATGTCATGATATGAGTGGCATGTCATGCTAGCCAAAGTCAAAAACACACATCTGGGTATGAGAAGGAATGACTATGCTCACCACTAGATGGCAGCAAACTTTCAATTACATCCAACACTTTGGGGATTGTTCATAAGTGATTTAATAAGGAATTTAGAGCATATATACTGGATCATTAACCCAACAGTGGATTTCTCTTACACCACCTTCAGAACAATGCCAAAGTTTTAGGATATCCATCTTTGCTTTAATATATCTGGCCTGAAGAAGGAGGACAGTATAATTTCAATCAGTTTTTTTTTTTTTGCCAAGTCGGCCAACTGGAAACATCAATGTGAATCACAGTTGTGTTGTTGTTTGTTGTGTTGTTTTCTTGTGGACACCGACACTGTAAGTGTTAGAAGGAACTACATTTCTGTCCTCCTGTCCAACCTCAGATATTCCCGGATATAAGAGAGCAACTCACCGCCTTCCTCTTGAATTCCACCACAACATTCGCAGAATCGGTTCCATTGGGGAGAAACGGGGCCGAATCGTCCTCATCGTCCACCTTGACCTGGAATGATTGCACCTTCTGTGTCTCCGAGGTGCTGTTCCTCACTGTGCACTTCGCCACGAGGTTGTAATTCTCCCTCTCCTCTCGGTCCAGAGACTGGGAAAAGCTCACGTCGGACGTATCGGGATTGTACAGGAACGGCGAGCCAGGGTCTGTGGGAGAAGACGAGACCGGAGTATTTTACCTGCCACGTTTTTCAGCGTACCTGGTTTTACTGGCCAATGTGGGAGTTGTGGTTTCAAAAGAAATAGAGAGAGAAAAGAGGCTGGGAGAACGAACGCCATGCGAGAACAAATGGTTTCAGGATACAGTGGAGTGGGTCCCCGTCACAAATGTTTGTATGAGAGTAGATAAGTTAATTAACCTCAGCTACAAAAGAAACCACACACACACACACACACACACACACACACACACACACACACACACACACACACACACAGTGTCACACACACACACACACACACACACACACACGTCCTCGGGCACCCACAACAACTGCAGTGAGGACCCGCCCGTTCCCCCCACCGGCGGACACCAGACACCTCCGTCCAGTCTCCGCGCTCCCACCGGTCCAGAAGGCGCCTCTCTCCTGTCCGTGCGCTCTGACCGGTCGGTCCCGGGTGGGGGGTGGAGCATGCAGCGGAGGCCGCCGAGCGCACGGCAACCCGGAGCTAGTGGAGTGACCGGAGGGAGGGGGGTTGGTGGGGGCGAGGTGAGGACAGCGCCGAGGAGTGGCGGGTGGGAGTGTAGTGACCGCAGGGTGGGGGGTTGGTGGTGGGGGAGAGCCGAGGCCTGCGCAGTGGAGTGACCGGAGGGTGGGGGGTTGTGGTGGGGGAGAGCTGAGGCCTGCGCCGAGGAGCGGCGTGACCGGAGGGAGGGAGGTTGGTGGGGGAGAGCCGAGGCCTGCGCCGAGGAGCGGCGTGACCGGAGGGAGGGGGGTTGGTGGTGGGGGAGAGCCGAGGCGCGGCGTGACCGGAGGGATTGGGGTTGGTGGTGGGGGAGAGCCGAGGCGCGGCGTGACCGGAGGGAGGGAGGTTGGTGGTGGGGGAGAGCCGAGGCGCGGCGTGACCGGAGGGAGGGGGGTTGGTGGTGGGGGAGAGCTGAGGTCTGCGCCGAGGCGCGGCGTGACCGGAGGGAGGGGGGTTGGTGGTGGGGGAGAGCTGAGGTCTGCGCCGAGGCGCGGCGTGACCGGAGGGAGGGGGGTTGGTGGTGGGGGAGAGCTGAGGTCTGCGCCGAGGCGCGGCGTGACCGGAGGGAGGGGGGTTGGTGGTGGTGGGGGAGAGCCGAGGAGCGGCGTGACCGGAGGGGGGGGGGGGGGGTTGGTGGTGGTGGGGGAGCCGAGGCGAGCGGCGGAGGAGTGTGGGTTCGCCAAGTTGTTCTCCTTAGGTTCCAACTGCAAGTGAGATGGTCCTTGCAATGTGAGGGGTGGGGGGGTGGGGGTGCGCCGTGGCCAATGACACAGGGGGAACACAGGGCCAATCACACAGGGGGAAGACATACACACACAAACATTATTTGAGACTTATAGATATAGATAGTAGATAAGAGTTGGCCAACTTCAGTCATCTAGGGCCACCAACAGGTCAGGTCTTCAGGCTATCCTAGCTTCAGTACAGGTGGCTCAATTAGTGGCTCGTTCAATGACTGAGCCACCTGTGGTGCTGAAGCAGGGAAAGGCTGAAGACCTGCTGGTGGCTCTTGAGGACTGGAGTTGGCCAGCCCTTCAGTAGACTGCGGCAAAAACACGAGTTCCGTTAAAATGAATATATATATATGTTTGTTTTTATAAAAATATATATGTAAAGATGTGTCATGTGAAGAAATGAATTGAAACGAATGACATGATGATACAAAAATGATGATAAGCGATTACTGTATGTTTCCAAGTGTGTGTAATGTAGGAGAATTAAATCCCTTTCCCAAAGATCTTGCAATCTTATTTTAGTACCCTATGTACAGGAGGAAAATGTGTCCATGTGTCATGCACCACTTCAGAGACCAGCGCCTGTGACTAGTCTCCTCCACCTCCACCTGAAACATACACCCACCCACCCCTTACCTGTAATTAACCTGTAGCTCACGCTGATATTTGGACACTGCTGCTGGATGTTAAACCTGTAGATGGCGCCGGGGGGTCTGTTCTCCTTGACGTGGAAGGTGAGGTCCAAGTCGCTGAAGCAGAGCTCCTCGGGCTGCAGAGAGGCGCAGCTGGGGGCGGTAAGGTGTATGGAGAGGTGGACCAGAGCTGCAGGGGCAGTGTCACAGTCCTTATCTTGAAACGGCCGAGGCAGGAGGGACACCTTCAGCCGCACCTTAGGGAATGACTCCGGGCGTCCTCTGGCTGTACGGAGGGAATAAAAGCAGCAGGCGGTGAGTGCCGAGTAACACGCGGAAAACTGGTTCTGCACATTCCAAAGCGGAACTCGTCTGAACATCCTGTTACAGCCGGGGCGGGAAACTCCAGTCCTCAAGGGCCACCAACAGGTCAGGTTTCCAGGATATCCCTGGTTCAGCACAGGTGGTTCAATCTCAGTCACTGATTGAGCCATCTATACTGACACTGGGACTGATGAGCCACCTGTGCTGAAGCAGGGATATCCTGAAAACCTGAACTGGTTGATGGCTGGAGTTACCCACCCCTGTGTTACATTGTTGAACAAAAGTTGTGCACACTTTATTGAAATTGTTCCAAAAATGTTGCTCTGTGCGGCTGTGCCTTCGATGGAAAATGGTTTTGCAACCACGGTTAGAAAACTCACAACAACAAAAAAGCTAAATTTCTCTGGAACAAGTACAGGTGTAAGGATATCATCTCATCAGCACAGGTACTAACAGTGCAGGTGTAAGGATATCATCTCATCAGCACAGGTACTAACAGTGCAGGTGTAAGGATATCATCTCATCAGCACAGGTACTAACAGTGCAGGTGTAAGGATATCATCTCATCAGCACAGGTACTAACAGTGCAGGTGTAAGGATATCATCTCATCAGCACAGGTACTAACAGTGCAGGTGTAAGGATATCATCTCATCAGCACAGGTACTAACAGTGCAGGTGTAAGGATATCTCATTAGCACAGGTACTAACAGTGCAGGTGTAAGGATATCTCATCAGCACAGGTACTAACAGTGCAGGATAAGGATATCATCTCATCAGCACAGGTACTAACAGTGCAGGTGTAAGGATATCCTCTCATCAGCACAGGTACTAACAGTGCAGGTGTAAGGATATCCTCTCATCATCACAGGTACTAACAGTGCAGGTGTAAGGATATCATCTCATCAGCACAGGTACTAACAGTGCAGGTGTAAGGATTTCTCATCAGCACAGGTACTAACAGTGCAGGTGTAAGGATTTCTCATCAGCACAGGTACTAACAGTGCAGGATAAGGATATCATCTCATCAGCACAGGTACTAACAGTGCAGGTGTAAGGATATCCTCTCATCAGCACAGGTACTAACAGTGCAGGTGTAAGGATATCCTCTCATCATCACAGGTACTAACAGTGCAGGTGTAAGGATATCATCTCATCAGCACAGGTACTAACAGTGCAGGTGTAAGGATTTCTCATCAGCACAGGTACTAACAGTGCAGGTGTAAGGATTTCTCATCAGCACAGGTACTAACAGTGCAGGATAAGGATATCATCTCATCAGCACAGGTACTAACAGTGCAGGTGTACGGATTTCTCATCAGCACAGGTACTAACAGTGCAGGTGTAAGGATTTCTCATCAGCACAGGTACTAACAGTGCAGGATAAGGATATCATCTCATCAGCACAGGTACTAACAGTGCAGGTGTAAGGATATCCTCTCATCAGCACAGGTACTAACAGTGCAGGTGTAAGGATATCCTCTCATCAGCACAGGTACTAACAGTGCAGGTGTAAGGATATCCTCTCATCAGCACAGGTACTAACAGTGCAGGTGTAAGGATATCATCTCATCAGCACAGGTACTAACAGTGCAGGTGTAAGGATATCATGTCATCAGCACAGGTACTAACAGTGCAGGTGTAAGGATATCCTCTCATCAGCACAGGTACTAACAGTGCAGGTGTAAGGATATCCTCTCATCATCACAGGTACTAACAGTGCAGGTGTAAGGATATCATCTCATCAGCACAGGTACTAACAGTGCAGGTGTAAGGATTTCTCATCAGCACAGGTACTAACAGTGCAGGTGTAAGGATTTCTCATCAGCACAGGTACTAACAGTGCAGGATAAGGATATCATCTCATCAGCACAGGTACTAACAGTGCAGGTGTAAGGATATCCTCTCATCAGCACAGGTACTAACAGTGCAGGTGTAAGGATATCCTCTCATCATCACAGGTACTAACAGTGCAGGTGTAAGGATATCATCTCATCAGCACAGGTACTAACAGTGCAGGTGTAAGGATTTCTCATCAGCACAGGTACTAACAGTGCAGGTGTAAGTATTTCTCATCAGCACAGGTACTAACAATGCAGGATAAGGATATCATCTCATCAGCACAGGTACTAACAGTGCAGGTGTAAGGATTTCTCATCAGCACAGGTACTAACAGTGCAGGTGTAAGGATTTCTCATCAGCACAGGTACTAACAGTGCAGGATAAGGATATCATCTCATCAGCACAGGTACTAACAGTGCAGGTGTAAGGATATCCTCTCATCAGCACAGGTACTAACAGTGCAGGTGTAAGGATATCCTCTCATCAGCACAGGTACTAACAGTGCAGGTGTAAGGATATCCTCTCATCAGCACAGGTACTAACAGTGCAGGTGTAAGGATATCATCTCATCAGCACAGGTACTAACAGTGCAGGTGTAAGGATATCATGTCATCAGCACAGGTACTAACAGTGCAGGTGTAAGGATATCATCTCATCAGCACAGGTACTAACAGTGCAGGTGTAAGGATATCATCTCATCAGCACAGGTACTAACAGTGCAGGTGTAAGGATATCATCTCATTAGCACAGGTACTAACAGTGCAGGTGTAAGGATATCATCTCATCAGCACAGGTACTAACAGTGCAGGTGTAAGGATATCATCTCATCAGCACAGGTACTAACAGTGCAGGTGTAAGGATATCATCTCATCAGCACAGATACTAACAGTGCAGGTGTAAGGATATCATCTCATCAGCACAGGTACTAACAGTGCAGGTGTAAGGATATCTCATTAGCACAGGTACTAACAGTGCAGGTGTAAGGATATCTCATCAGCACAGGTACTAACAGTGCAGGATAAGGATATCATCTCATCAGCACAGGTACTAACAGTGCAGGTGTAAGGATATCATGTCATCAGCACAGGTACTAACAGTGCAGGTGTAAGGATATCATCTCATCAGCACAGGTACTAACAGTGCAGGTGTAAGGATTTCTCATCAGCACAGGTACTAACAGTGCAGGTGTAAGGATTTCTCATCAGCACAGGTACTAACAGTGCAGGTGTAAGGATATCATCTCATCAGCACAGGTACTAACAGTGCAGGTGTAAGGATATCCTGTCATCAGCACAGATACTAACAGTGCAGGTGTAATGATATCATCTCATCAGCACAGGTACTAACAATGCAGGTGTAAGGATATCATCTCATCAGCACAGGTACTAACAGTGCAGGTGTAAGGATATCATGTCATCAGCACAGGTACTAACAGTGCAGGTGTAAGGATATCATGTCATCAGCACAGGTACTAACAGTGCAGGTGTAAGGATATCCTCTCATCAGCACAGGTACTAACAGTGCAGGATAAGGATATCATCTCATCAGCACAGGTACTAACAGTGCAGGTGTAAGGATATCCTCTCATCGGCACAGGTACTAACAGTGCAGGTGTAAGGATATCCTCTCATCAGCACAGATACTAACAGTGCAGGGTAAGTATATCATTTCATCAGCACAGGTACTAACCGTGCAGGTGTAAGGATATCATCTCATCAGCACAGGTACTAACAGTGCAGGTGTAAGGATATCCTCTCATCAGCACAGGTACTAACAGTGCAGGATAAGGATATCATCTCATCAGCAGAGGTACTAACAGTGCAGGTGTAAGGATATTATCTCATCAGTACTGGTACTAACAGTGCAGGTGTAAGGATATCATCTCATCAGCACAGGTACTAACAGTGTAGGTGTAAGGATATCCTCTCATTAGCACAGGTACTAACAGTGCAGGTGTAAGGATATCCTCTCATCAGCACAGGTACTAACAGTGCAGGTGTAAGGACATCCTCTCATCAGCACAGGTACTAACAGTGCAGGTGTGAGGATATCCTCTCTTTAACACAGGTACTAACAGTGCAGGTGTGAGGATATCCTCTCATTAACACATGTACTAACAGTGCAGGTGTAAGGATATCCTCTCATTAGCACAGGTACTAACAGTGCAGGTGTAAGGATATCCTCTCATTAGCAGAGGTACTAACAGTGCAGGTGTAAGGATAGCATCTCATCAGCACAGGTACAAACAGTGCAGGGTAAGGATATCCTCTCATTAGCACAGGTACTAACAGTGCAGGTGTAAGGATATTATCTCATCAGCACAGGTACTAACAGTGCAGGTGTAAGGATATTATCTCATCAGCACAGGTACTAACAGTGCAGGATAAGGATATCATCTCATCAGCACAGGTACTAACAGTGCAGGTGTAAGGATATTATCTCATCAGCACAGGTACTAACAGTGCAGGTGTAAGGATATTATCTCATCAGCACAGGTACTAACAGTGCAGGTGTAAGGATATCCTCTCATTAGCACAGGTACTAACAGTGCAGGTGTAAGGATATCCTCTCATCAGCACAGGTACTAACAGTGCAGGTGTAAGGATATCCTCTCATCAGCACAGGTACTAACAGTGCAGGTGTAAGGATATCCTCTCATTAGCACAGGTACTAACAGTGCAGGTGTAAAGATATCCTCTCATCAGCACAGGTACTAACAGTGCAGGTGTAAGGATATCCTCTCATCAGCACAGGTACTAACAGTGCAGGTGTAAGGATATCCTCTCATCAGCACAGGTACTAACAGTGCAGGTGTAAGGATATAATCTCATCAGCACAGGTACTAACAGTGCAGGTGTAAGGATATCATCTCATTAGCAGAGGTACTAACAGTGCAGGTGTAAGGATATAATCTCATCAGCACAGGTACTAACAGTGCAGGTGTAAGGATATCCTCTCATCAGCACAGGTACTAACAGTGCAGGTGTAAGGATATCCTCTCATCAGCACAGGTACTAACAGTGCAGGTGTAAGGATTTCTCATCAGCACAGGTACTAACAGTGCAGGTGTAAGGATTTCTCATCAGCACAGGTACTAACAGTGCAGGATAAGGATATCCTCTCATCAGCACAGGTACTAACAGTGCACGTGTAAGGATATCTTCTCATTAGCACAGGTACTAACAATGCAGGTGTAAGGATATCTTCTCATTAGCAGAGGTACTAACAGTGCAGGTGTAAGGATATCTTCTCATTAGCAGAGGTAGCCAATCATTTTGACTCAACCACCTGTGCCCAAGCAGGGGGTATGCTGGGGAGAAGGAGCGGCTCAGCGAGTAAAGACACTGACTCTTACAAACAATGACACTGAGTGTGGAGCAGGGGAGCCTGGTTCAATTCCCGGTGTCCCTCCCTGTGACCTTGGGCAGTCACTTTATCTCCCTGTGCACCAAAATCCTAGCTTGTGTCTGCACTAACTAATGATTATCACAGGAAAAACTCCATAGCGTCCCATGGGGTTTCTGCTCTTTGATACATATGGAGCCGCCTGTGGCCTCGTCTTCCAGCCGGGAGATTTTAGTCAGTCGATTCCCTGATATATTTCCCAGTGGAGACTGATCAGATATTAAAAAGGTAAAGGCAGTTTGTCCCCCCAAAAAGCTATTTTGGGGCGTTATCCAAGTAGGACTGATGCTTTAAGCCAGGAGTTCTCAACTCCAGTTCTCAAGACTCCCCAACAGGTCAAATTTTCAGGATATCCCTGCTTCAGCTCGGGTGGCTCAATCAGTGGCTCAGCCCCCCTGCTTTAAGCCTTTGACAACTCCCTCTGGTCCATAGTGTACCTGGTGGTGGGTTAGAAGTGAATGAGAATGAATGCAGTGTGAGCCGTGCGTGCGGTACCCGTCCTCTCCCCACAGTCATACGATGGGGCTGAGCCTGAATAAACACAATCTGAAACTCCATCCCAACAGGAGGGGAGAGTGTGCGCAAACTCACTCGGGAGGCTGAAGTCCGTCCTCTCCAGGCTTTGGTTGAGGTACAGGATTCCTGTCCGCTCATCTACGTGGAAGAACTGGAGGTCTCGGCGCACGTTCAAGGGCATTCTGGAGTGACAGAGCTGGAAGTGCGGCCTCTCACCCAGTGTGTCTCTCATGGCGTGGAGCTGCAGGAGTGGGGTCCCCGCCGGCTGATCCAGGAACATATTCTCGGAGTAGACTTTTCTTGGAAAGTAAAGTCCAGAAGCAGCTGTGAGGGGGCAGAGAAAGAGTTGGGTTTCTATCTAGATCGGGAGTGGCCAACTCCAGTCCTCAAGTGCCATCAACAGGTCAGGTTTTCAGGATATCCCGGCTTCAGCACAGGTGGCGCAATCAGTGGCCACCTGCGCTGAAGCACTGATATCCTACAAACCTGACCTGTTGGTATCCCTTGAGGACTGGAGTTGGCAACAATGTCTTGTCTGTTCCAACAATGCTAAAAAAAAAGTTTTTACTAGCCTCATTCACAAGTTAACATGCCTCACACACTTCCTATTGGGTATTTCCCATTTGCATAAGGTTGTCCCTTCAAATAAGGGATTACTGATCAGTAAATATAGCAATAACAGGTTCAAAAGCTACGATAGGACAATCTCTCAAACAGTGGCCGGACTTGCGTATATGCTAACGGAGCTACAGCTCAGGGTCTCACAGTATGAGGGGCCTCAAACATAGAAACAAATTCATGCATTTCAAATGGGATGAGAAATAAAGATACGGGAAAAGGAACATGCTCTATAAATATGGACATTTTCGATTTAAATATGACCCTAAGCATCACGTGCCTTGAAAAGTGGCAAATTTCGTGGCTTATCCTTTGACGACGTCAGCAATGACTTTGCTCTCCAAAAATCCCGACATAAACTGTTTTAATATTGAAATGAATGTGACGTGCAAACACTGTGGATTTTATCTTCACACCGTCACCTCTGTGTATAACAACGCTAGTATAACGCCTATCTCTGTGTATAACAACGCTAGTATAACGCCTATCTCTGTGTATAACAACGCTAGTATAACGCCTTCATTCATTTCAGTGTCACGTTTATATTTTCAATGGTCTCTCAGCCAGAGTAATAAATCTATTTCTAATTTTTGGGGCCTCTTAAACTTGACATCGCTCAGTTGGTCAAAGTCCGGCCCTGCACAAACACCCCCACTTTTTATAATGGAAACCACTAAATATCTCAGCGTCCACATCACCGTCGCAAAGTCCAAGCATGGTAATGCTATTTGTTGCTACTTTAAGTTCTAACTTCTAGGAGAATCCACAGGAAGCTGGATGTGAGACGCTCTTCTTCATTATACACTGTACCAGGGTAATTTTAAGCGCGAGTGAAGGGATATCATACCACTTAGATTGGAAGCTCTTCGGGGCAGGGACTTCTTTTCCGAATGTTCCTTTTATGTCTGAAACGCTTATTCCCATTATGTGTTATATTATTCTGTCCTGTGTATTACTGCTGTGAAGCGCTATGTACAGTATATGGATGGCACTATATAAATAAAGATTATAAATGCTCAAAGAACTAGATTGGTCATCACATGAGTCTAGGCGAAAAGTTCACCTTTCCTGTCTTGCCTTCAAATATTTTCTTGGCAAGCTACCCGTCTACCTGAACAAGCTCCTCACCCCTACCACATGCAGCACTTATCTTCTGAGATCTAACTCCAAAAGACTGTTCATGGTCCCAAGGTTCAACAAAGCATCCGGCCGTTCCTCCTTCTCTTTCCGTGCACTCCACAACTGAAACAGTCTACCTGAGATCCTCACTGCCAACATCAGTCTAAGTACTTTCAAAACTAAAGCTCTCACATTTTAATCTGGTCTGTAACTGTTACATACGCCTATAACATATATTATCTTTAACTGTTCATGCAATGTCTTGTATATAATGTATCATCACCCTGTTCACTTAATGTAACCATGTATTTGTTGCCATAACTCTGTGCCTAGGACATACTTGAAAACGAGAGGTCACTCAATTTATTACTCCCTGGTAACACATTTTATCAATAAATAAATAATATACATACCGTACATACAAAATATATCTCTAATTTTAGCTGTAACCACTAGAGGTCACTGTGCACACACTTTCAAACAAGTGCCACTTGCCCTTATCCGCTTCACTGGTGGACAAACACAGAACGGATACCGCAGACCGAGAGAAAACAACCTTTTGTAAGGAACGTACTTTAACAGTGTATTTGGCTACCTTTAAACAAATCTAACCGTGCTAACAACTAAGATTTGGCAGCTGCCATTTTTTGGAGAGAGGGGGATTAAATATAAATTGAATTTCATTGGGCCTCTCAATCCGAATGTGTTGTTCCACCAATTGTTTTCTGTGTGCTTATACCACCCTGT
This sequence comes from Ascaphus truei, assembly GCF_040206685.1. Taxonomy (NCBI): domain Eukaryota; kingdom Metazoa; phylum Chordata; class Amphibia; order Anura; family Ascaphidae; genus Ascaphus; species Ascaphus truei. The sequence goes on along the minus strand of NC_134490.1, from coordinate 6,535,540 downwards.
CCTTATCCGAGTCAATAACAGAGGTGCAGAGAGGGGGCTCTGGCTGTGGGCACTTGCTGAACACACATTAACACCAGACAAATTGGACCACCCAGAGGAAATCAAACCCCTCCCAAGTCTCAGCTCATCACGTTTACAATCTCACTTTAAAACCATTCCACTTTTATTTTTTCCCCCACATTGGGCGTTGAACCCCACTGTTCACGGAGATATTTACCTTTTTTATGTGCTGGTAAAAGGAAAGACAAAATAAAAAATGGCCACCGAGGTCATCCAGTTGGAAGCTGCCATGTCACGATCTGATGACATCGCAGCTTCCTATTGGCCCATGAGAGCGAGGCTTGGACGACAACCATGTTGATTTCCCAAAAGGGACCAGAAACACTAGTACATAAAAAGGAAATAGCTGGTGAAGCAGTGGGCCATTTGCGCTAAAACAAACGCGGATCAGTTCTAGGGGGCCCACTGCTTCCAATTGTATTAAAAATATATATATATAAAAAGAAAGTCACTCAGATAACCATTAAACATGGATCGGCTAAGCGAGTAAAGAGACTGACTATGTAATCAGTGACCCTGAGCGTGAAGCAGGGGAGCCTGGTTCTAATGCTGGTATCAGCTCCTTGTGAATTTAGGCAACAAGTCACTTTATCGCCCTGTGCTTCAGGCACCAAAAACAGGTTGTAAGATCATCTGGACAGGGACTGTGTCTTCAAAATTTCTTATCGTAGGGTTGCCAGGTGTCCAGTATTGTTCTGTATTTGGACACTCTGTCCAGTTAAAAAATAGAGGTAATACTGGACATATGTGTGTGTATACCGATGTTACTTCTTTGGACAGTGACCTGACTGTCTTGTGGGAGGCTGCAGGATTTCCCAGCGCAGGGTCAGAGCAGGGCTGTTGCTAGGGGGTTGGGCAGCTCCCTCCATTCTGATTGGTTTCTGCTGGGTAATACAGCCAATCAGGAGGAAGTGTCAAAAGCCCGGGGGTGGGGTCAAGGAGAGGAGAAAACAACATGAAGCGGAGAGAGCTGAGAGGGGGTTGTGTGTGTGTGTGTGTCGCGCGTGTTGCACCTTTCACCATTGTATCCGTGTGTGTACCGCGCGCTATACTGTAATTGTGTCGCGCTTTGAGTCCCATTGGGAGAAAAGCGCAACATGAAATAAAGTTACTATAAAACATTAGTTAAGTAGTACACATTGGTGGTATGAGGGATCTCCACTTTATAGGTGAAGACACAGTCATGCAGCGTCTCGTAAGTGTCGTAAGTGTTCTCACAATTTAAGAACCGTTTTCTCATCTTGGATTTGCGTTCAATTGAAGAAACTGGTTAATCGTGTTCCCGACATGAGAAGTAAATCTGTTGGCTGAAGATGAAGATACTTTGTAGGTTTATCAGAAGAAGAAACCTCTGCAGTCTCCAAAGCGTATGCACAAGAAAACCTTGTACAATTGATATGTTGGTCCATGAGGTGTCATAGCCTACAAAGTATTGTGCGCTCTCTGGGCCCAATATGGCTACTAGCTCTCTGGGCCCAATATGGCTACTAGCTCTCTGGGCCCAATATGGCTACTAGCTAACTAAGGATGTTAATTCTACCTCAGACCTGGAGATATTTGCCTGGGTCAGACAGACGGAACAGACCGCATGGAGAGTGTAAGGCTGAGGCCCCAGTACCTCCGCTGCACGCGCGCCCGCGAGACTGGTGGCGCGTGCAGCCGATTCCCCGGTCTGCAGGGAGCTGCAGACCAAAAGACCGGGGGGTAGGGGGGCGCGGCCATGACGTCACCCGGCAGGTTCGCCCTCATTGGCTGAACTGCCGGGGGGCGTGGCTTAGCGCTCCATAGCGAGTCCTGCTCTCAATTCTATTGAGAGCAGGAGCAACTCGCGCCACAGCGCTGCGGCCCCCCCTCGCAGCGGGCCCGGCGCCATTGAGGGGAGGACTCTCGTCCCTGCAGCGGGCGCTGCAGTAGCCAGCGGGGTCCAGCCCTTACAGTCCCACACGTCCTGAGGCCACTCCCTGTGTTCCAGCCACACAGCTGGCATGTTAGGGGTTATGTAGGGCAGGTTAGGAAAGACATCGGGGAAACAAGGTTGCAAGTTAGGGCAGGGGTGAGCAACTCTAGGGCCACCAACAGGTCAGCCGCGCTCCACGAGACCCACGAGCAAATTTCTTTCAGACGGCTGGCTTTTTCTTTCTATGCATTTTTTCTATTGTTTTTAAATATGTTCCGTTTTTAGAGTGTTCTTTAATAAATTTTGTTGTAGCCCACGAAAATCGCGATAGTGTTCAATTTTACATCTACACCAGGGAGGGGTTTTCTACCTACACTGGCACTTGGAGATCAATACTATCAGTATCACAAAGAAGTCAAAGATACCCTGATGTGCATTTACTCACACAAGGCCGTGTGAGTATCATTTTGAATTTGATTTTTATATACCTATATATATTAGACCACCATTACCCTTACAGGGCACCAGATTTAAAGACACCAAAAGAGAAAAAGATACCTTCCCCTAGGACTACACTCACACTTGCCCGTGTGAGTGCCTGCAGCATTTTGCTGTTTTGACGTATCTGCTCGTGCTCTTCTAGTGGGTAGCCACTGATTTATGTTGACGTTTCCCCACTAACAATTGTTTTCCTATTTGTTCACACCGAGGGGGATTACCACACTGGAAGCTGAAGACCACCGAGGAAAATCAGGAAGAAGATCAAGAACCGGAAAAGAAGAAAAAGGGGACTATCAAAATAAAGATACCTTGATGTGCATTCACTCACACAAGGCCGTGTGAGTATCATTTTATATTTATCATTACATACCAGACCCCTAATACATCTATAGATCACTACGTGCTAAGATCAACTTTGGATAAAAAGATACCTTCCCCTAGGATTGTACTCACACTAGCCCGTGTGAGTACTGGCAGTATTTACTGCCTTATAAATATAAATATATATATATATATCATTGGATTTTTTCAATACTGCCTGTATCACCCTCTAAAACATTGTTTTAATCTATTGATTCCGAGGGAGACATCCTCATTGTAAGCCGAAGACCACTGAAGATATCCAGAAAGAAAACCAAGTCCTGAAAAGAAGAAGGCAACCGACCGAGGGAACACCAAGACAAGTAAACCTTGCTGTGAGAGCATTTACACAAGGCCGTGTAAGTGATTTATTATATCTTTCAAACACACCCACAAATATCTAATTAGATACTCCAGACACCCCAAATTCTTCAACCTGTGCTCCCCCTTTCTCTCTCTATATCCCTCACTCAACCTCCTGCTTGCTTTAATCCAACAAAGTATGGACAGCAACAGACAGAGCCACTGTACTTGATGCATCAATGTAACGCTTCAGCACCCAACGCACATTAACCATGTCTGCATGAAATGCATCAGTCATGAATCTTTATTACATTAAAAGTTCTATTCATTATTTGAGCTATTCTGTGACTTTAATTCTCTCCGCCCAAGTCGTGGAGTTTGATTAATCCACCAACAAAAAAATAAATACAAATAAATTACTTTGCGCAGAGGAAAAGCTCAAATAAAAAGCAACCAGCAGCGTCTCTGTTTCCATCTCATATTAAGTATCAATCAATATATATGCTTCCCCTTATTAATTGTCAGCTGCTAGGTTTGCATTTATTACAGCTCCTACTGTTAGTTAGAGGATAGCAGTGATAACGCCACAGAGACACGGGGCCGTCACTCTGCAATTGTATCTCGTCAGCATATATATATATGAGAGCTGGCATAATATCAATACATGACATCCCCACTGGGAACGTATTGATTGAGAATAATAATATCCGGCTAGGGGAGGAAACATATACGGCAACGTAGGAGAGGCCATGTTAATGACGCCTCCACGCTTCAGCGCGGGAGCTTGTACAAAGGGAGAATATCTTTCATTACTAAGCCTACAGCAGGGCTGGATAACCTTTTTCTCATGGGCAAAAATATTCGGGGGGGGGGGGGGGCCAGTGTCCCCCCCATCGCTGCCGTAGGGGGGCAGTAGAAGTGCAGCAACGGAAGTCTGTGTGGCGTGGGCAGGGCGTTCCCGGGAGCCCAGGACTAGGGTTTCTACATATCAGCAACCTGTCATCAACCCTCCCTTTCCCCCCTTTATTTCTCTCACCGTCCCCCCATGTATTTCCCTCCCCCCACTCACTGTCACCCTCCTCTCTCGAAATCTCTCCTCCCACTTACCCCCTTTCTGAATTCCCCTCATCTTACTCAAAAATCCTTCCCCCCTTTACAATCCCTCCCCCCACTTACTCACAATTCCCTTTGTCTTCGCAAACAAATCCCCCTCCCCCCTCACAATTCCTCTCTCCCCCACAATATTACAGTGGGGGTGCAGTGGCACATGATACTCCAGGGATCAGCCTCTTCTCACGCAGGCCCATGTGCCCCCCCCTCACCCCCCAGGTGTCGGGCCCAACTTTTGTATTTGCCACGAGTCCCCAGCTCCTCCCCCCCCCCCCCCGGTCCTGCTGCAGTTGGGAGCTGCAGGTTCATGGTGGTTGGGTACCGGTGCGAGAAGAGGAACATCCTCGGGCCATGGGTTGGCTATCCCTGGTCTAGAGGCACAGTCCAGTTTAGCCTCATGGCTGATCATGAGGCCAGCAACACATTTAAACATTGTAATGCATACTATACTAAAGACTGTTGCTGGGCAGGTACTTTTAGCCCAGCTGCCGTTTTATTATTTTTCTCCTTTAATATCTGCATCAATACAATCCGCACAATGATAAGTAATTAGCCAAGTTGCCGATCGATCGGTGAAGATTCGGCTCGGAGGGCTCACTAAATGGCTGTCAGTGCAGCAGAAAAGTACCAAAAGATGCAAAGTTCTCTGGGGAAGATCATGTGACCAGGCAGTCACTAGATACAATTGGTGCACTGCTAGAGAGAGGGCAGGACTCAAAAAGGGGTGTGCCAGAGCCTGTTTCAGAAGAGGAAGGGGATGTGACTTTGTAAATGGTTGCTATAGAGATTTAAAAAAATGCTTGTTACATTATAATACATTAAAAAAATCCTACAAGTATTTTCTCATAGTACAGAACTGATGTGTTAAAAAAAACAACATGTAGGATATTGCTGGGTCTGCAGCTTTAACGTTGTATAAAAGGGAAGTTAGAAAATGGATACATTATGTACTTTTATATACTGCGCTGACTAGAGATGGGCGGATTGGTCCGAATCCCCTTCACGGATTTTACTGGGCTGTTTATTCATAATCCGATCCACGCTTTAAAATCAGACTTCGGATTGGACCGACTTTAATCCCCGCAGATTGAAAATCCGTCCGTAGGACTCCGTTTCTATCATTTTAAATAATCAGATGCCGGATTGAAATTAAATCCAGTCCGCCGGCCGTGTTTATATTGTATCCGACGTCGGATTGTAGGGGGGGGGGGGGGGGTGGGAGGGGAACCACGACGGATTAATCCGCCGACAAATCCGAACCGGAGGTAGAGAACGCCACTCCCTGCCTGCACACCGATTCTGGTGATATGATTATTAAATATTTATATACTGCTCCATCGTGCGCTCACTATATCCGAAGCCTTCCGATGACAAAATACATGGTTACAAATACATTAAGTGAACAGGGTTATACATTATATACAATACAATGCATGCACAGTTAGAGATAATATATAGTATCGGCGTATGTAACAGTTACAGACCAGATTTAAATGTGAGACTGCCTTAGTTTTGAAAGAACTCAGACTGGTGGCGGCTGTGAGAGTCTCCGGTAGATTGTTCTAGTTGTGAAGTGCACGGTAAGAGAAGGAGGAGCGGCCGGATACTTTGTTGAACCTTGGGGCCATGAATGGAATGGTAGTTTGTTAAAATAATAATGGCCAAGTAATTTGGACTGGAGCAGCGTATGGAATAAAATGAAGGCATGGTACAGAAACAGGGGAAGATTTTTATACAGTTTCAGATCCATTGACAGCTGGGTGATACAAGGTTACCTCCCACTGGGACCCAGATGTGGAAGATTTATGATGTTGAAGCGTAACTATGTATTTTGTTATGGTTGTTTGTAATTTAGCATTTCTTTTTGGTGACATGACTACTGTCCAGACGGACAAAACAACAGAGAGAAAGATAAAAGACGTACGATACAGATGTGGTTACCAGAACTGACACTATCAATGTAACAGCACTTTCTCTGCACATTCCCAGGTTCTCTCATCTTGTTTCGGTCACTTCATTGTTAGGGTAACCCAGAGGTTCTCAACGCCAGGCCTCAGGACACCCCAACAGGTCATGTTGTCAGGATATCCCAGCTTTAGCACAGGTGGTGTAGTCTTCGACTGAGCCACCTGTGCTGAAGCAGGCTCTTTGACTAAGCCACTGTTGAGCCACCTGTGCTGAAGCAGGGATAGCCTTAAAACTTGACCTGTTGGGGGGGTAGGGGTGGGGGTGTTCTTGAGGACTGGAGTAGAGAGCCCCTGGGTTAGCCTGTATAGATTGAGTGACCCAGGGCACCCCAGCTTTGTGACACCGTACCATTTCTTTGTATTATTATTTTCTTAAATGAGTCATTATTTGAGTATATTTTAAAACACAAATCGCTAAATAGAGAAAAGGAAGAAAAAAAGAAAAGCTGTGTGATTATGCCACATCCTACATAAAGAAATGCAAGATCTCACGGAAACCCTTCGGCCTTGTACACAACAAAGGATTTAGTACTCGCAGTTATTCCATGGAACGGAGCCCTCTATGACAGACAGCATGGCATGGGATTGGGAGCAAAACTAAAGAGATCATGCCAAAAAAAGAGGATGATGTCATTTATCCTTGGTAAGACCACACTAGAGAACAGGTTCGGGAGGTCACCGCTCAGGAAGGATGTAGGCCGTTAAGAAGACAACTTGCAGTGTTTCTACCATACAAATTATCCTTTAGGGAAGGCTGAAAGAACTCAATAGAGACAATTATGAGCAAAAAGAGGCAGCATTGGAATTTTATAGATAATGATGAACACGGCTAGAGCATAAACAACCCTGAAACAGGTAATGAAGCTGGATTTGTAATGAACATAGGGAAAGGTGACAAATTACTTCTTCACTGAAAGGGAGATATGTATATGGATCTAAGCAGAAGTGGGGAAAGAAAATAGGGTAATAGGATGAAACATTTCCACTAGAGATAAAGGGGCCAAGTGATTTTTATTTTTAGCAAAGATCAATGCATAACACGTCAGCCATGTACTTTCCCATTAATATCGGCTTCTATCTATCCCAAGTCCCTGTCCTCCTCAATTCAGCTGCTGTTCCTCTTACTCTGACTCATCCAAGCTTGAATTGTCCTTCATCACGCCTTAATAGGTCTTCCAAGATATCGCACCATTCCTCCTTATAAAGGCATAAATCTAAAGGTTCGTGGAACCAAATAGTAAGATGACGGTTTTAGTGCCAAAAAGATCCTTGGATATTTCTGACATTAATGATTGATGTCTATTGGCATTTGGATAAGCTGCATCCCAACAAGAAGGATTCCAATGTGTTCGGCTTACTTCCATTTAGGAAGATATCCACCAAATGACTGATACTTCCATGTATTCAGTAGACTCCAAACTTCCAAATGTGGAACAGCTGATCTTCTCTATCCATTGCCTCCCCAGAAAGATGCCTTAACTAGGATAATTGTTTTTTGGGGGGTGGTTTCCCAACAAAAATGTCCTTGAAAACCTTGGCAGAATGTAGCAGGCGGATAGTGTTACCGCTATGTGGAATAAAACCCATTGCACATACTGTAATTAGCAGTAAGCATTACTGGAAGAAGGGGGGAAAAAAAAACAACAAAAACCGATCTGCATGTTATTAATGTAATTATATACCTATCACTTTCTGCTGCGGAACACAGATGTTCATTAGGTGGATGAGTTAATGATACGAGCAGACAGACAATCACGGGAGTGAACTATTAATATTATGCCATTTGCGACCCAGCCTCAGATTTCAGTAATCAATTAAGTGACTTTTTTTTTTACCATAATGATAGCAGAATGTGCATTTTAATCACAAACCGTTAACCGTCGAGCTGCTGGAGAGGTCAGAAATGCAATATAAAGTGTTATTGTGTTTGGGGTAGGCGCTCTTGGGTGCAGGGTACACCCACCCCCAAAGAATGTTCTGATTTGGGTTTCAGAGAAAATCCCGTCTCTTTGGACATTGTATTTATTGTATAGTATGTTACACTTTATTATTGTTTAGCGCTATTTGTGTTGTACACACTGAGTATAGAGAAGCATTAGCGCTTATTGTATGCATTTTTCCCCCACAATGCAAAGTGTTAAACTTGTGGCAACATGAAGCTAATTAGGGAGAGAGTTCGTTGGCCTCTCCAGCTTTGAGCAGAGTTGAGACTTAATTTAAAATGGGCCTCAGATGTAAAGGAAGGTCAGTATAAGGTTATGCGAGTAACTCCTTACAACTTTTTAAGCTTACTAGAACAAAGCTGATATTGCAGTGTAAGGAGGTGAAGAGAAAAGGGTATGAAATATTAAGAACAAATTGTGGTCCAAAATATGATCTCAAAATTGGGACTTTCCAGTTGGAGTCATCCAGATGTCTCTTTTATCCAAAGTGCTCCTGGCAGCAAAAGTTCGAGTTGTTGGAGTCCAGTATTCATCGATGGGTATTCAATAAACTGCAGTTGGCCCCTTGGTCGCCATTAATAATGGCTAGCATGAAGACTTTGTGTATTGATTTTGGTTCTACACATTTTTCGTGTTTTGGTTTTGCTGAAAACTTGATTGGTTTTTGGAAAAAAATAAATTAAAAAAATAAATAGAAACACCTCAAAATAAGCGAGAAAATGTTCAAATATTTTTGCAAAGGTTTCTGGGTTTTTTTTTCAGTTGCAAACAGAAACATTCGCCCAGTTTGTTTAAAAAAAAAGACATGAATCCGAGGGTGAGCCTTTCATTTCGCTCGGATTAAAACATTTGCTGAGAAGACAAACTTCCGAGCAAGGTTTGGATTTCGGACCCGCAAACATTCCATCCTCGGCTGGCACCATGTAATGGGGAGAAGGGTCTCTGTGTTTGGCTCGTTGGTACCACTCACTCACCATATGCTAAGAAAATCTCATCACATCTTGATTTCATCTTCACCATTTCAGTAAAGATTATAGCAGATGAATCAGAGCGCTCTCCTAGTATACAGTCCTAAAATATGTATAATGCAGGTGCATTGGGGCATTTCAGTAAAGAACAAGTTTTCCAGTTTCCTCATTTCCGTTGGAAATCACACATTTTTCGCTCAGCCGAAACATACAATTCAGAGCGCAGGGATTGCTAAATATGTGGAGTTTTACTTGCTCTGCTCTATTTTCAGTACGGACACTCAGCGTAATTATGAATAATATTGTAATAATAATATTTTTCTTATATAGCGCTGACATTGTAGCCAGCACTATACATATCATTTGACAGGCTGAATGAGGCCTTAGAATATCATTTTTTTTGTAGTTAAACTAGGCAAAACTATGAACTCCTGTGCAAAGTTGGCTTTTCCAACAAAAAAAAGGGCAAATAAACCCTATTACCCGAGTTTTTTTCCATATTTTATTTCCAAAAACAAAACATATTTCTAGAGCCAACACCAGTGATATTGCCCACCCTTAGTAACTCGTTTACCCCATTCAGTAACAGCATAACCATGGTAACAGTGTCACACATTCTTGGCTACCTGGTATTCTTTGGGGGTTGCATACGTTTGTGGAGGTAACATAGGGTGGGGGGTTGCTCAAAGGCTCCAAGGTCATGGCTACTGAAGGGGTCACAGGGCCTGGCCTGCCCCCAAAATAAGAGGCCATCCTACTCTTCCATTCCAGTGGTAGGCACGGGTCTCTGTGAACCACAGGTGCAATCAGCTCAGACGTGAGACCGGTCTGATGTTCAGAGAGCACCATAAGAGTACGGTAATCATTGTGATGTTCACTGAACTTCATAAGGGATTGCAAATGTTGAAGGTGCAGTTTTGGGTACTTATGTTTGTGTACGTCTTTTTGTGTTAATGCAGCCAATTAACAGAGTTCCTTGTCCTTTTTAATGTGATATTTTCCTTTTTGTTTTTTATGATGTTGAAATCTGGAGATATCATTTTCCAAAATCAAGGACTTTCGATTGAAATTAAGACAATACATTAACACACAAACATGGTGGAGGATTGTACATCTAGTGCTGGACAGTCTCCCACAAAGTAGCAAAACACACATAGGAAGCAGCCGCTTACAACAGCTGCTTTATTGATGTCAATATGTTTGGCTTCACTGGGACCTTCATGGGGTGTTACTGTCAGGGTCTGTCTCTGCATTTTTGTTTCTTGCTCTGTGGCTAACATCAGCCAAAGGGTGTCACCGTTACAGCTGCTCATTTATTGGTCTTGGGTAAAGTATGTCAGATGCATATTGAATCATTTCCATCTCCACACATTACCTGCTCTCACAGCTCTACCTCCACATAATCCCACTTACTGCTTCCCCAACACCAACTCCCTCACACATTACCAGCTCTCACAGCTCTATCTCCACACACTCCCACTTACTGCTTCCCCAACACCAACTCCCTCACACATTACCAGCTCTATCAGCTCTACCTCCGCACACTCCCACTTACTGCTTCCCCAACACCAACTCCCTCACACATTACCTGCTCTCACAGCTCTACCTCCGCCCACTACCACTTACTGCTTCCCCAACGCCAACTCCCGCACACATTACCTGCTCTCACAGCTCTACCTCCGCACACTCCCACTTACTGCTTCCCCAAAACCAACTCCCTAACACATTACCAGCTCTCACAGCTCTACTTCCGCACACTCCCACTTACTGCTTCCCCAACACCAACTCCCTCACACATTACCAGCTCTCACAGCTCTACCTCCGCACACTCCCACTTACTGGTTCCCCAACTCCTTCACACATTACCTGCTCTCACAGCTCTACCTCCGCACACTCCCACATACTGCTTCCCCAACGCCAACTCCCTCACACATTACCAGCTCTCACTGCTCTACCTCCGCACACTCCCACTTACTGCTTCCCCAACACCAACTCCCTCACACATTACCTGCTCTCACAGCTCTACCTCCGCACACTCCCACTTACTGCTTCCCCAACACCAACTCCCTCACACATTACCTGCTCTCACAGCTCTACCTCCGCACAATCCCACTTACTGCTTCCCCAACTCCCTCACACATTACCTGCTCTCACAGCTCTACCTCCGCACACTCCCACTTACTGCTTCCCCAACTCCAACTCCCTCACACATTACCTGCTCTCACAGCTCTACCTCCACATAATCCCATATAATGCTTCCCAAATGCTAACTCCCTCACACATTACCTGCTCTCACAGCTCTGCCTCCGCACACTCCCACTTACTGCTTCCCCAACACCAACTCCCTCACACATTACCTGCTCTCACAGCTCTACCTCCCCACACTCCCACTTACTGCTTCCCCAACTCCCTCACACATTACCTGCTCTCACAGCTCTACCTCCGCACACTCCCACTTATTGCTTCCCCAACACCAACTCCCTCAAACATTACCAGCTCTCACAGCTCTACCTCCCCACACTCCCATTTACTGCTTCCCCAACACCAACTCCCTCACACATTACCTGCTCTCACAGCTCTACCTCCGCACACAATCCCACTTACTGCTTCCCCAATGCTAACTCCTTCACACATTACCTGCTCTCACAGCTCTACCTCCGCACACTCCCACTTACTGCTTCCCCAATACCAACTCCCTCACACATTACCTGCTCTCACAGCTCTACCTCCCCACACTCCCATTTACTGCTTCCCCAACACCAACTCCCTCACACATTACCTGCTCTCACAGCTCTACCTCCGCACACAATCCCACTTACTGCTTCCCCAAAGCTAACTCCTTCACACATTACCTGCTCTCACAGCTCTACCTCCGCACACTCCCACTTACTGCTTCCCCAACACTAACTCCCTCACACATTACCTGCTCTCACAGCTCTACCTCCACACACTACCACTTACTGCTTCCCCAACGCCAACTCCCGCACACATTACCTGCTCTCACAGCTCTACCTCCGCACACTCCCACTTACTGCTTCCCCAAAACCAACTCCCTCACACATTACAAGCTCTCACAGCTCTACTTCCGCACACTCCCATTTACTGCTTCCCCAACACCAACTCCCTCACACATTACCTGCTCTCACAGCTCTACCTCCGCACACAATCCCACTTACTGCTTCCCCAATGCTAACTCCTTCACACATTACCTGCTCTCACAGCTCTACCTCCGCACACTCCCACTTACTGCTTCCCCAACACCAACTCCCTCACACATTACCTGCTCTCACAGCTCTACCTCCGCACACTCCCACTTACTGCTTCCCCAACACCAACTCCCTCACACATTACCTGCTCTCACAGCTCTACCTCCGCACACTCCCACTTACTGCTTCCCCAACACCAACTCCCTCACACATTACCTGCTCTCACAGCTCTACCTCCGCACACTCCCACTTACTGCTTCCCCAACACCAACTCCCTCACACATTACCTGCTCTCACAGCTCTACCTCCACACACTCCCACTTACTGCTTCCCCAACACCAACTCCCTCACACATTACCTGCTCTCACAGCTCTACCTCCGCACAATCCCACTTACTGCTTCCCCAACTCCTTCACACATTACCTGCTCTCACAGCTCTACCTCTGCACACTCCCACTTACTGCTTCCCCAACACCAACTCCCTCACACATTACCTGCTCTCACAGCTCTACCTCTGCACACAATCCCACTTACTGCTTCCCCAACACCAACTCCCTCACACATTACCTGCTCTCACAGCTCTACCTCTGCACACTCCCACTTACTGCTTACCCAACACCAACTCCCTCACACATTACCTGCTCTCACAGCTCTACCTCTGCACACTCCCACTTACTGCTTCCCCAATGCTAACTCCTTCACACATTACCTGCTCTCACAGCTCTACCTCCGCACACTCCCACTTACTGCTTCCCCAACACCAACTCCCTCACACATTACCTGCTCTCACAGCTCTACCTCCGCACACAATCCCACTTACTGCTTCCCCAACACCAACTCCCTCACACATTACCTGCTCTCACAGCTCTACCTCCGCACAATCCCACTTACTGCTTCCCCAACTCCTTCACACATTACCTGCTCTCACAGCTCTACCTCTGCACACTCCCACTTACTGCTTCCCCAACACCAACTCCCTCACACATTACCTGCTCTCACAGCTCTACCTCTGAACACAATCCCACTTACTGCTTCCCCAACACCAACTCCCTCACACATTACCTGCTCTCACAGCTCTACCTCTGCACACTCCCACTTACTGCTTCCCCAACACCAACTCCCTAACACATTACCTGCTCTCACAGCTCTACCTCTGCACACTCCCACTTACTGCTTCCCCAATGCTAACTCCTTCACACATTACCTGCTCTCACAGCTCTACCTCCACACACTCCCACTTACTGCTTCCCCAACACCAACTCCCTCACACATTACCTGCTCTCACAGCTCTACCTCCTCACACAATCCCACTTACTGCTTCCCCAACACAACTCCCTCACACATTACCTGCTCTCACAGCTCTACCTCCGCACACAATCCCACTTACTGCTTCCCCAACACCAACTCCCTCACACATTACCTGCTCTCACAGCTCTACCTCCGCACACTCCCACTTACTGCTTCCCCAATGCTAACTCCTTCAGTTAACAATCAGCTCTCAGAAACACACCAACCTTCCTGTCCCCCTGTACAGACGAGACCATGAGTATTCTAAGGCTTGCCTTAAACTAGCCCGGTTACATGCTGGGTACATGCTGGGTGTAACCTGGCTAGTTTAAGGCTAGTTTAAGGCATTTCTGCATTGACTAATGACCCATCGGATTAACACAGCAGGGTCCCTGGCAGTCCCATTCAGTTCAATGGGACTGCCAGGGACCCCCGCTGTTAATCTGATGGGCCATTAGTCAATGCAGAAATGCCTTAAACTTGCCTTAAACACGACCCAGCATGTAACCAGCATGTACCCAGCATGTAACCAGCATGTATCTGGGTCTTTTTGACGATTGCCACTGGTTTGTGTTAGAATAACCGTCGGCACTACAGTACCTTATGTTTCCACTTACCCTGCCTTATAGATTGCTAGCTCCTTGCGCAGGGCCCAACTTACCTACTGAACAAAATGTTTGTTTATGTTTGTCACTTATTGTTTTTTCATACAGCGCTATGGAATATGTAGGTGCGTTATAAATAGATAATAATAATAATAGCGTTTGTACAGAATTTAAAATGTGTCTTTGCTTTTGACGTTTACGCTAAAGACCATAACTCTATACAATACAATTATATTAAATATATATATATCAAATCCAAGGTGACACGGTGTGCTCATTTTCATGTATTACCCAGAATCTCTGGCTGTGGGGGAAGCACTGTATGCCAAGAGATAATGGGGAAGGGCAGGGCTGCAGACGTGTGAATGTGTTTACAAGTGGGATTTTTATTTCTTTTAATTTAAAAAAATATGCACTTTTCTTAATTGAACAAGACCCCATAATTGTATGTTGGATTTTAATTATTTGATAAAGGAAATCGTTTTTAGGTATACAAAAAAAGAAGCACCGGTATTTGTAAGACAGGATCTGTGGCTCCGTCCCTTGTAGGGCACTTTGAAGGGTGTATTCCATGTGATGTTACGTAGTTTAGGGCTCTCAGCTACTAAGAATATCCTGAATTATAAAATCAATGTCCCCCCTTCAGTGGCAGAGGAACATGCAACTAAACGCCTTTATAAAGAGCAGCGGGAGATACAATGTACAGAGCATCTGGCATCTTGCTATGCTACAGGATTTGCATATTTAAAAAGGCAATCCAAGCATCTTAAATTTAAATATATATATATATATATATATATATATATATATATATATATATATATATATATATATATATATATAGTTTGTTTTAATATATGTAGCCTCTGATTACCTTTATTGAAAACTAATTGCCTAACCTGCCGATCGATCAGCAAAAATCCTGCTGCCAGTTTCCAATCAATTCTTCAGTCAGTGTAACTCAGCAGCTACAATGTATTCTTATATTACGACGGTATCATTATCTATTGTAAGGCCGAGTCCATAGAAGGACAGGCCGCGCTGAGCCGTGCGGACGCTCCGCGCTGAGCCCCTGCATCCTCAATGAGCATGCCTTGAGAGGGGACTCACGCGAGCGTCCGCAGGCGTGCGGGGACGCTGGATTTTTCAGCCGACAGCCAAGCTGTTTTTCAGCGCGCTGTCGGCTGAAAACATCCAATCAGCGCGGAGCAGCGTCAACGTCACGGCGCCGTGACGTTGACGTCGGTGCGCGCTGGCGATTAGCCCAGCGATGTCACTACCCCGCCTCCCTCAGTCTCCCCCCGCCTCCGATCTCGCCCGCTGGCTCGCCTGCATGGGCATGAAATCGCGCAGATTCCAGCAGGCGAGCCTCAGCGTCAGCGCAGCTCCGAACTCCTCACCCCTCTATGGCCCCAGCCTTACAGTTTGCAGCTCAAACTGCTAGGGAGCATTGGTAACCAATTATCACCAACAGGAAAGTGATCTTACACTGCTGGGGAGGTGGCTAAAACCTGCTATAGAAATCAAAGGATATTCAGTATGTGAAAACGCATTAAGAATGGCATTGAGTTGCATTTTAAAATAAAAAAGGTAGTAAGTATTATCTAAAACTACAGAACTGATTTAAAAAAAAAAAAAACACACACACATAGGATATTGCTGGGTTTGCTCCTTTAACACCTGGGACAGGTGGTTAATGAGGTGAATCCTAACGAGTGAGACCTAATTGCATCAATAAGGTAAAGATTCAGGGGTCTATGTATGAAAAGTGGAGGAATCCTGGTGCAAAAAAACTGCACAAGGTGCAAAGAAAAAAAATCCTATTGATTTCTATGGGACTTTTTTCTGTGACACACGCGGGTTATATGCCCCAATATATGCTACATTTTCTTTGTTAGGCTTGTATAACTCAGCGATTCCCAGAGGATATCCATTTACCAGCACTAGCTAAGGGATGGTTCTGTGCTGATCCACACGGATGGGGAGAATCTCGTCACTGAATGCTGAGTGGAGTTGAATGTGTTTCTCGGTGTTTGAACGGCTGCGTGTTTAGTTTCGGGCCGTGCGTGTTTGGAGAGAGCTACAAAGTGTTCCATAGCGTCATCGCACTTTTTATTCTCAACCTCATTAAATAACACTTAGCAGCCCCCATATAGGATCAGGCAGATAACTCGAGGTGTACACTGTAGCAGTGCGTTAGGGCCTCTCTCTCTGGCTTCTTTATATCACTGGTGTTTGTTTAAAGTACACAGCACCTGCCTCCCACCTGCTCTGCTCTGCCTCCTGCTTGCAGCCCTGCGCTGGCAGAAGCTTATTGTTCCTGCAGGTTTCACAATTAAAAAGAGATTTGCTCAGCTCTGCAGCAGCAGAGGTTCCACTGGGACAAGGTAAAGCCAATAGAGGAATAAAGGTCTTATCACTGTATCCATTACTAACCCACCCCTATGGCTGCTGTGTGGGGTTTTCCTCTGAGCACTATGGACTGCCTGATGAAATGACAGAACAATGGACAATTCAGTGTCTCATACAGGGGTATGTTCGAGACATGTCCTGATCAGTGAAATATATTGGAGGTGGGAGTGAAAGAAGAGATGGGTCCTTTTTATGAATCAGCTCATATTCCCAGGTCTGTCCAAGCTGCCCCCTTTCTTGGGTTCCTCTGCAGGTCCCAAGTAGAAATATAGGAGGGAGTCGCGAAACCATGCGCATGCGCGCAGCCCTGCTACCGGTTTCAATATTTTTCTCACTTTTTGACTCGAAGGCCCAGCTCTCGGAAGCAAACCCCACCACAGAATATACCATTTATACTGCCCTCCGGGAGTTTGCTAGGACCGCCATTGGATACAATCCGTTGACTGATTTGTAGAATCCAATCAGCGGATTCAGCCATCAGTGGCGGATTCTTACGCACGGCAAACACATTCTCCCATCTCTAGCTGGGACCTTACACCAAGATAAAATAATCTCATCGATAAGTTGCAGTGACGTCAGCGTTTCTCCAGGATAAAAAAAAGCTGCGAGGGTTCGCTGATGCGCTCGAAGGTCAGGATAGAAAAGGAAAAAAGTTACAGCAACTTCTGGGGAAAAAAAACGAGTCGTTCTTGTTGGTGAGACTGCAACTTAATGTTAGAATGTTTACAAACTTCTCTTTTCCATACAAGGCTGTGCACCCCCTTATTCTCAACTCTCACCTGCATGCGATGCGCTAAGCCCTCTCTTCTCTGTTTGACTCCCTCATGAGTTTTTTTTAGCTCACTTTGCCATCTGTTTCTCCCTTACAAACTTTATGTTGTAATCGCATGTCTCACCTATCTTCAAATCTTGACACGAGGAGAAGAAAGAAAGAGGAGAGAGAGGAGAGGGAAGAGAGGGAAGAGAGGGAAGAGAGGGAAGAGAGGGAAGAGAGGGAAGAGAGGGAAGAGAGGGAAGAGAGGGAAGAGAGGGAAGAGAGAGGGAAGAGAGAGGGAAGAGAGAGGGAAGTGAGAGGGAAGAGAGAGGGAAGAGAGAGGGAAGAGAGAGGGAAGAGAGAAGAGAGAGAGGAGAGAGGAGAGAGAGGAGAGAGAAGAGAGAGAAGAGAGAGAAGAGAGAGAAGAGAGAGAAGAGAGAGAAGAGAGAGAAGAGAGAGGGTGAGAGAGGAGAGAGAGGAGATCACGTAATGGTGGAGATTTAAAGCTTCCACATCCTGCGGGCCAATAGGAATCCGTGACGTCATAATGTGGGACTTTCTATTGGCCGACGTGATGTGGGAGCTTTAACTTTTGCCAAGATGCAGGCATCCTCTTCGTAGGTAAGTATCTCTGGAAGCAGGTGGTACCCGGAGCTTAAACTGATAGGGTTCAGCCCCTGAGACCCCCCTGCTCCAAATAACAAAAGTGCATGAATTGCTCCTTTAAAAGGATTGGTCTATGCAGCAATAAAATGCATCATTTCAGCCACTGCTTACCATGAGTGCCCATGAAGAAGAGACCTGTGAGGTTTGGAAAGCTCTGTACACTATAATTTCATCTATTAAGATCTCACGTTGCTCCCCTAAAAGGTAGCACTACCTACTGTACAACAAACCGACCCCTGTATAAAACATGCCGGTCTCCCTATGCAACGGCTGCTTTTTTTACTTACATGTACTAAACCTGCAGCTCTAACGCCTGTATATTACAAGCCTGTGGCACAAGGGCGGCCAACTCCAGTCCTCAAGGGCCACCAACAAGTCAGGTTTTCAGGATATCCCTGCTTCAGCACAGGTGGTGCCGTCTTTGACAGAGCCACTAATTGAACTACCTGTGCTGAAGCAGGTATATCCTGAAAACCTGACCTGATGGGGGCCCTTGAATACTGGTGTTGGCCAGCCCTGCTGTAGCATGATCAAGACACTAAACTAATTCTCACGGCGGCCAGGTCAGCTCATCCTTTTAACCCCCCCCCCCCCCAACCCCTCTACTGTGTAGATGCTAAATGTCTTTGGGTAAGAGCACAATATGAGAAATACAATTATTGGAATGAAATAAATTATCAATGATTTTTATCAAAGCCACTTTGGGGGTGAGGGGGGGGGGGGGGAAGTGTCCCCCTGGGCTCTCCAAGTGACCTGAGCTTTTATTCATTTTGGTCTTGTCATGTATTTTCACTGCCAATTCAGTTAACCCCTTCAGTGCTGGAAAGGTCAGCAAACAATGCAAAAGACGTATTGCCTAGGTGGAAACTCAAGGTGACCTCAGCAGCTCATCAGTTTGGGATATTAAACACGTGCTACATACAAATATGAATACAGTGGCTCTTAACCTCTTCATTGCTAGTGAGTGTGTCACCTGCAATACATTGCCCTGGCAAAGAAGGGGCTGCCCTGCTCTACAACAACGAAACTTCAGACCCCACTAGGCCATGTGATTTTATTCCACGTTTCCTAACCTGGCTGGTTTCCTCTGGGAATTGTGCCTACCCTGTAATTATTGAAATTCTCTGCTACTTTGCATTAGATATTGAGAAGCTGAACTTTCTGTTGATACAATCAGTTATCCAACAATAAATTTGAATGTGAGGAGCGAAAATAAGATAAATGTAAATAGGGATGTTTGGCAAATGATGGGATGAAGGAACGAGGTCACTGGTCTGTGAAGTGGGAGCCAGTTGTGCAGGAAATGCTACTGGTGTGTGACCTTTAGTCAAATGTTGCCCTAAGATTAAATTCTAAACTCTGTAAAATACCGTGCCTGTTTGTGTATATGGGGATACGATTTAACATGCACAAATTATCTTTCACTCTACTTTTTAATTAAATGTAAGCTCTTCAGGATAGAGTTTCCTGTCCCAATGTATTTTATTTGTTTCTGTGTGTGACAGCGCTCCTTGTGTTATAGCTGTTGCCGCTTGTATTTTACATTGTGTAGCCATCTGTACTGTAAGTGCAACACCAGAACAACATCATATAGGAATATAGGATACTAACTCAGACTGTGGCATCCTGCTAATGTTTTATTATTATCTGTCAGTGTAAACCAGATATAATAAATAAATATTTATTGACTTCATATGCAAGACCTCTGGCCATACATACAGACACTGATTAATATATACACAAATTCCATATGGACACCTACACACTTACATATGCACATATATCTGCGTGTCAATTTAAAAGCTTAAAATTGTGTTTTTCCAAAAAGCACAATAGTCAATTGAAGCCTAGCAGTATTTGTACCAGAATATTGCAGATAATATTTTTGTGTTAGAATGATATGTTGTGTGTTTCACAAAATTAGCTACGTTACAAATAGTTACTGAATTGGCAACAACAGACAAAGAGCACAGTTTTAATGAAATCACTAATGCAGCAGGAAGAAGACAGGAACCCCTTTGCAGGGGCACATCAAATCCATTTAAAGCTATAAAACTACTAATATAACAGGATGAAGAGGATATGTCACTGTGCAGATCACAAACTAATAAGTTTCAGTGTTTTAATCATTTCCCCCAGAATTGTATCTCTCAGGCCATGCTTTGTGTCACAGAGCCCAGATTTATTTACCTGGACAGTATGAGCAAACACTGGCATATGGAGATAAGGAGAACATGATTTGCTGTTTACATCCCCAAGGCAGCAGCTGCTGGGAGCTTATCTCAGCTCCTAACTTCTCACCTGTAAAACACATCTCAGTGCAGCTCTCCCCATCCGTATGGCATCTATAGGTAAAGGTCAATGCTAGTACAAAAGATACGTTAATACACCCCTTCCTAATATGGCTAATTTCACAAACCGTTAGATTCAACCAAACATTACAAACTCTTCCAGGGCTGCATAGCATAATCCCCACAACTGAAAGGAACCCCTCTGTCTGCCAAAGCTACTGATGGGTAAAACTCCTGGTCACCCGGACAGGTTTACACAGTCCTGCTGTTAGGAGTGTCCATACAAAAACCGCCCCTAGTACTCGGGATTCAGACCTGATATGGAGTTAACCCCTTCTCCGCTACAAGGTTTTGCAATACACTAGCAGCCTCTATGGCAGTGAAGAGGTTAATGCCAATATCTTGCCAACATTCACAGTGGCAATTTGACAATACATGGAAAAACACACACACACACACACACACACACACACACACACACACACACACACACACACACACACACACACACACACACACACACACACACACACACACACACACACGCGCGCGCTACTACAGGGTAAGGAAGTGGGAGACCAGATACTGTTTTTAGTGCTGTGAGGTGGTGTTATGGGTTGGTAGTTACAGGGTTAACACCGTATACCCTGCGCAAACTCCTAAATATGAACCACAATGAGCCAGACAGGGTCACACACAGGGACCCTCGGGTTTGGGGTGAATATGGTCACCAAAGCAGTGGAATAATAAGAGACCCACCCCATTCTGAGATCCCTCATAGCACCCCAACCCCCAACCCCAACTTACCTTGAGAGAGGAAGAGAATGCACAGTGTGCACCTTATGGGTGACATCCTGGGCTGTGCTGGGTGCTCACTGCAAGAGGTGGAAAGTTGCACCTCTGCAACAAGCTACTTGTGTCCTGTGTCCAGGGCGTGTCTGGCACAGAAGTCTCCTTCTTGTGTGTGCTTGCAATTCCTCAGCCAGACTGACCCATCCTGGCCAAGTGTGTCCTGCCCCTTCCCCAAGTGTGAGAGAGGATGCGGAGAGCTGGAGGTGGCCAGGTCACAGCTCAGCTCTGAGGGTGCCTAATACGCAGTACATCACGGTGTGTATACAGGAGAGTGACCACGCAGCTGTGCACTCTCATGGATCAGGCTGCATGTCCCTTGCCTGGTGTGGTTGTTGGGGAGGGGTACAAGGAGATCGCCCCCTGAGGTCCAAGGCCAGCAGTGACCAGCACACAAAAACAAAGGACAATGTGATCCACAGACAGAAAAGTTGCTGCCCTGATCAGCTGCAGCAAAGATGCCCAAGCACTGCAGCCCTCCCTCTGCCAGCAGCAGCACAGGGTGCCACCTTCATCCTTAGGATGCTGGGCTCAGTGAGTCCTGGTCCTCTCTGCCCCTGTATGCATGTATGGGTCCCAGGGAAGGGCTCACTTGTGATCTTGCAGCAGTCCTGGGTGGGTCAACTTCTTAAGTATTATTTGGGATTTTCAGGGGGATCTAACAAGGTGAAGCTTCAGTTGCTGGGGAAACAATGACATTGATGGGATATGAGGGTCCCCCTCCCTGGATTCTGCCCCTTGCAAAGTTGAGACGGGTCCTTGCAAGTGTAGGAGAGATGCTGTTTTCCCTGCAAAGAAGGCTGGGGAGGATCCTTCCTCTCCCAGAGAAGCTCACAGCAAATGAAGCCAACAGCAAATGGGCACTCAGCTACACCCAGTGTAATTAATAAGCTGCAGCCAGGAGCCAGGAGGGGAGGGGGCAGAGAGGGAGACACACTCACATATGTACTATACTGAAGTGAAAAGGGCACAGGGAAGGAGCAGGCAGAGCTATCAGAAGCAATCAGGCAGAAAATGCTAAACCCGCAGGCTGCCTGGATTCCAGCTCGTGTTAACCCCTTCCGGACCAGGGGCACCTGCAGGTCACTGCAAAGCACTGGCAGGGAAGGGGTTTACAAGAGGTACAAAGGTGCAGGTCATAACCCGGGGGAGCAAGTGTCCAGGGCTGAAGATCCTACTAAAAACGTATTATATATGTGTGTGTGTGTGTGTGTGTGTGTGTGTGTGTGTGTGTGTGTATATATATATATATGTGTGTGTGTGTGTGTGTGTGTGTGTGTGTGTGTGTGTGTGTGTGTGTGTGTGTGTGTGTATATATATATATATATATATATATATATAAATATATAAATTAGAGCTAAGTTTCTATTTATCATCAGAAAAGCTGTCATCAAATTTTGTGTGTGTGTGTGTGTATATATATATATATATGAGCATACAGTCATATTTGCATATATATATATATATATACACACACACACACACACACACACACACACACACACACACACACACAAAATATATATATTCTATGCACTTTATAAGGTAAGTTATCAGTGTGGTAGAGACATTGGTCAGGGTACCCTTAACCTCTTCAGTGCCATGAGTCATTAGAGCATTGTGTCACAAGGCTGAACGCAGTGAAACTTTTCCTGATTTCCAGAGAGTCAGAGGGCCGGATGCCAGCGACCTTGCTGCATTCAGATGTGGCATTACACAGAACGGATCTGCGGTGATCATTTTTATAATGACCACCATATTCACTACTAATGTGGGTTTTTTCATAAATGGGCTGAGGTATTCATTCTCATTGAAACTTGAAACT
The DNA here is from genome assembly GCF_040206685.1 of Ascaphus truei. NCBI lineage: Eukaryota > Metazoa > Chordata > Amphibia > Anura > Ascaphidae > Ascaphus > Ascaphus truei. Next base: position 6,512,536 of record NC_134490.1, on the reverse strand, counting down.
ACATGAAACTTGCTTAAACATCTACTCACAGAAATCTGCATCAGTGCTGGCGATATGATTGTTCAGAGGGGCGGCCTCGTACTTTTCTTCCATAGGGATGGCCTCGTACTTTTCTTCCATAGGGATGGCCTCATACTTTTCTTCCATAGGGATGGCCTCGTACTTTTCTTCCATAGGGATGGCCTCGTACTTTTCTTCCATAGGGATGGCCTCGTACTTTTCTTCCATAGGGATGGCCTCGTACTTTTCTTCCATAGGGACGGCCTCGTACTTTTCTTCCATAGGGGCGGCCTCATACTTTTCTTCCATAGGGGTGGCATCATATTTTTCTTCCATAGGGGCGTCATCATATTGTTCTTCCATAGGGGCGACCTCGTACTTTTCTTCCATAGGGATGGCCTCGTACTTTTCTTCCATAGGGGCGGCCTCGTACTTTTCTTCCATGGGGGTGGCATCATATTGTTCTTCCATAGGAACGACCTCGTACTTTTCTTCCATAGGGGCATGTAAAGAGGATTTCAAACAAAACCCTATGGCAGAAAATGATTGAACCTGTTTGATGCCCGAGACTGCCAATACATTGCAAAGGAATGTCTTCAACTAACGACGCAAACACACTATAATTAAAACACAAAAGAAATAACGTAAGTGCAAATGATGAAGCCTTTAGCAGTCCCCGTGGCCAGCTAGTCATGGCTTGAAGTTGCTATTTTCTATTGGCCCGTGGGACGTGCGAAATTTGGTGTATTGTATATTGTATTGTATGTCTTTATTTATATAGCGCCATAAATGTACATAGCGCTTCGCAGTAGTAATACATATCATATAAATAACAAATAATATAAATAACAGGTCATGGGAATAAGTGCTTCAGACACAAAAGTAACATTAAGGAAGAGGAGTCCCTGCTCCGAGGAGCTTACAGTCTAATTGGTAGGTAGGGAGAACGTACAGAGACAGTAGGAGGGCATTCTAGTAAGTGCGTCTGCAGGGGGCCAAGCTTTATGTATCATGTGTCCAGGATTATCCAGTGCTATTCATATGCTTCTTTAAGCAGATGTGACTTAAGGTGGGTCTTAAAGGTGGATAGAGAGGGTGCTAGTCGGGTATTGAGGGGAAGGGCATTCCAGAGGTGCGGGGCAGAAAGTGAGATAGGTTTAAGGCGGGAGAGAGCTTTAGATACAAAGGGGGTAGAGAGAAGACATCCTAGAGAAGAACGCAAGAGTCGGGATGGTGCATAGCGAGAAATTAGGGCTGAGATGTAAGGAGGGGCAGAAGAGTGTAAAGCTTTAAAAGTGAGGAGGAGAATTGAGTGTGAGATACGGGATTTGATCGGAAGCCAGGAGAGGGATTTTTAGGAGGGGAGATGCGGAGACAGATTTAGGAAAGAGTAGAGTGATTCTGGCAGCAGCGTTTAGGATAGATTGTAGGGGAGATAGGTGAGAGGCAGGAAGGCCGGACAGCAGGAGGTTTCAGTAATCGAGACGTGAGAGAATGAGGGCCTGAGTCAGAGTTTTAGCAGTTGAGTAACAGAGGAAAGGGCGTACCTTTGTGATATTGCGGAGGAAAAAGCATCAAGTTTTAGAAACGTTTTGAATATGAGAGGAGAATGAGAGAGAGGAATCAAGTGTAACCCCTAGGCAGCGTGCTTGGGCTACTGGGTGAATGATCATATTTCAATAGTAATGTGGAAGGAGGTAGTAGGGCCAGGTTTGGGAGGAAGTATAAGGAGCTCTGTTTTTGCTATGTTAAGTTTCAGTCGGCGGATGGTCATCCAGGATGATATTCCAGAGAGGCATTAAGAAACTTTAGTCTGTATAGCAGGTGTAAGGTCAGGGGTTGAAAGGTAAATTTGTGTGTTGTCAGCATAGAGGTGATATTTAAACCCAAAAGATGTGATTAGGTCACCTAGAGAGAGTGTGTAAAGAGAAAAGAGAAGGGGTCCCAGGACAGAGCCCTGGGGTACCCCCACAGAGAGATCAATAGAGGAGGAGGAGGTGTTAGCAAAAGAGACACTGAAAGTACGATGGGCGAGGTAAGAGGAGATCCAGGATAGAGCTTTATTCCGAATACCAAGAGTATGGAGAATGTGAAGGAGAAGAGGGTGGTCCACGGTGTCGTATGCTGCAGAGAGGTCGAGTAATATGAGCAGAGTGTAATGACCTCTGTCTTTGGCAGCATGGAGGTCATCAGTTATTTTAGTGAGGGCTGTTTCAGTAGAGTGAGCAGTGCGGAAGCCAGATTGTAGAGGGTCTAGAAGAGAATAGGTGTTGAGAAAGTGTAGCAAACGAGAGAATACAAGACGTTCAAGGAGTTTGGAGGCAAAAGGCAGAAGGGATCAGGGCCATAGTTAGAAAGACAGGTAGGGTCAAGCTTGCTGTTTTTGAGTAATGGTATAACGGTTGCATGCTTGAAGGAGGATGGAAAGGTACCAGAATAGAGGGAAGAGTTAAAGATCTGTGTGAGCATAGGGATTATAGAAGGAGCAAGAGGTTTTAGGAGATGGGAGGGAATGGGATCAAGAGGGCAAGTGGTAGAGGGAGAAGAGGAGATCAGCAGTGACACATCCTCCTCCGAGATAGCGGAAAAAGAGTCAAGAAAGGCAGGAGGAGAGTTGGGAAGCGGTGTGGGATGGGAGGAGGCAACAGATGGGATGTTCTGACGTATGGATTCCACCTTTTCCTTAAAAAAGTCAGCAAAGTCCTGAGGTGAGATGGAGGAAGAAGAGGAGGCAGCCGAGGGTGGTCTGAGTAGAGTCAAAGACAGAAAAGAGTCAGCGTGGGTTAGACGTACGTGTGTTGATTAGTGATGAAAAGTAGGTTTGTTTAGCCTGAGAGAGGGCAGAGTTGAAACAGGACAGTATAAATTTGTAGTGAATGAAGTCTGCGAGCGTATGAGATTTCCTCCAGAGGAACGAGTGGAGGAACGCAGCATGCGTGTGTGGGAGTTTAGCCAGGGTCTGGGGTTAGAAGGGCGAGGGCGGCAGAGAGAAAGCGGGGCATGAAGATCAAAAGAGGAAGATAAGGCAGAGTTGTAGTTCCTGACCATGGTGGCCATTTTTTATTCTCTAAAAGGGGCAACAACACCGTTAAGTACCAGTAAGGGGTCCCCGGAGCTAAATAATAGTGCTGATCAGCACTTGAGAACGCCCAGTGTGAATTGTTCAAAAATATTTGCTTTTATAGTAAATAATATGTTATATACACATATATATTATTTTTTTTGCAGGCAAACGTTAATTCCTCATTTGCATACATTGTTATTAAAATCAACGCTAACATATCACTGCCGTAAAAAGGCCCTCCTTGCTTGCGATGTGGCTTTTATGAATAGGGTGGCTTATAATATTGGTGTTAAATACCAAAATGCCAATTTTTTTAAATGTAATGGACCTTAAGTGAATCCCCCTTCCGGTCTGCTAAATAAAAAGTCAGAGCTCTTTACAACCAGTTTACTAAACAATTGCCAAATCTATACTCTAAAGAGCAGCAGACATGGAAATAACTTTTTTTATTACAATAAATACTTTTTGAATGTTCCTTATTACCGTAATACTACAAGCCATCTAAAGCTGGGTGTTCGGGACAGGCAGGTCTCTGGCGAAAATGGTTGGATTTCATCCAGTTGACATTAAGGAATAAATGATTTGCAAAGCCATTCATTTGAAATATGTTTTCGGTGCAAACCCCAATCTCGTTGGACTTCATCCATCATACACTGGTTTTGTGTTTCTCACTCATTTTCTGGGAACTGGGTGTTTTTCTTCTGCTGCCACCAGATGGGGATCGGGCAAACTCTCAAAATAATGTTTTCTTGAGAAAGCCACAAAAAAAAGTGTAGGTTTTTGTTGTTGTTATTTCCACACCCCCCCCCCCTATAACTCATTTAACCCTTTGAGGGTTGAGGTGCTGATGCACTGCGTGGTTGTGTGACCGCCCCTCGTCCTCTTCCTGTCAGATCGCGATCTCCCCCCAGAAACACGAGCACGTACAATACGACGTGGCACTTGCAATGCCAGGCACCGTGGCCTAGTGGCTATGTCAAGCTGTATTAACTCTTTGGGTTGCCGTTTAAGTCATTGAGCTGCAAAACCATTATTCTTTCATGTAGAGTAAATGGAAGACATGTTTGCTACCCCTGAAAACATTACATGTAGCGCCCATCATTGTAAACGTGCAAAACAAATGGAGCAGTAAAAATTGAGATTAAAAATTGTGTTAAAAAGGATGTTCAAATGTGCCCACGTTAAGAATAATGGGCGTTGCCTCTATATAACAAACTCTTTTAGGAAGAGTTAATGTGCAAAAGGTTTATGGAAAAGTTACATTCACAAAATATGTTTTTAATAATAATAATAATAATATCTGGGATTTAACCTTCAACCTCTGATGTCTGCAGCACTTTGCTTTGGCATCAAAGCATTTATGGCCCATATTGCCTAAGCGGTGCAAAGCCATAAGATAGCTCCCGGCACCAGAACACACATCACGGTGGGCAAAAGGTGTTTTCCTGCGTAGCACCGCTTAATAAATCTGGGCCTAAATGTGGGGAAGCGTTTTTGAGGTCTTAACCCTAAAGAGGGATGTGAGGAAGGGTGACGTTTGTCACAGTGCGGGGCACCTTTGTAACGAGGGGACAGATGAAAGAAGAAAGAAAGGGAGTGAGGGGGAATAAGAAAATGGGAAACCGCAGGAGGAAATGACCAGAACCGGGGAAGCGATGTGAGAAGAAATGAGCCAGCAAAGGCTAATCACATCCAGATAACGAGTGAGACTTCCTCTGATCACACACGTGGAACCACGTCTAAATGTCTAATGCTAACCACTTCCCGTCTGCGCAGCTAAATGCCTTTCATTCAGTGGGAGAGGTGGGTGGCGTAAGCCCACTCATTGGCATCCATTGGAGATACAGAAGGAAAAGCACTTCACTCACTAGACCAAGGGGTCTCAACTCCGGTCCTGAAGACCCCCCAACAGGTCAGGTTTTAAGGTAATCCCACCTTCAGCACAGGTGGCTCAATCAGTGGCTCAGTCAAAGACTGAGCCACTGATTGAGCCACCTGAGCTGAAGCAGGGACTGAATGAGCCACCTCTACTGAAGCAGGGATATCCTTAAAACCTGACCTGTTGCGGGGTCTTGAGGACTGGAGTGGAGAACCCCTGCATTAGATTGTAAGCTCTTTGGCGAAGGAAGTCCCCTTTTTCTTGTCACTTATTATTGATGTAACACCCTTTTATTTGTAAATGGTACGTATGCTCCTACTGTACATCGCCGCTGGGCGCTATGAAATAATAATAATTATGACCATATAACAACCTTCAGTTTTTATTGTTTTTTTTTTTCAGATGTGTTAAATAATTGTCACAGGGACAGAAATATTAACTCCAGAAGGAAAAGTATTTGACTCCAATATTTCTCCCTCACAGCAATGAGTAGTCCAGCATTACACAATTAATTACAGGTGGTTTTCAAGGTCAAAGATTAATTTTGGACAGGCGAAGTTGGACGGCAGATTTAACCTGACCTCGGGTCTTTCTCTGTGTGTACGGATTATGGGTTATTGCCAATTTTCCAAACATGTCATGTGATCATAGGAGGAATCTATCAATATTAGGCTCTAACGTTCCATTGGGTAAAAAGGCTGCCAAACACTGCAGTGGAAAACACCATTATTTCTAGTAGGATAAGCGCCTGGAGAAACTAGGGTATTATGGGGGGCTGAACAAAGCCGTAACACATCCCCCTTAGTGCAAGGGAGGCCAAGTTCAATCAAGGGCACCAACAGGTCAGGTTTTCAGGATATCCCTGCTTCAGCACAGTTGGCGGAATCAGTGGCTCAGTCAACTGATTGAGCCTCCTGTGCTGAAGCAGGGTTATCCCTAATACCTGGCCTGTTGGTGGCCCTTGAGGACTGGAGTTGCCCGCCTCTGCCTTAACGCCTTAAGGTACCTTAGTGTATGTTTCTTAGGCTAATTAATATCAGACATCATATTATATTGTATTATATTCAATCATGGTCTTAACACTAACCCTAATTAATCTGCTGTGGTCTGAGACACATGATCAGGGACAAAAAATGTATAGATTTTATTTGAGATGTAAAAAAACCAGTGGATTAAATTGTTAGGCAAAAACCTGTGTGAGTCCCACGCACCCTTATCCCAAACCCATGCAACAGAAAGATAATGAGAAAACTGTCTCACAAAAAAAGGGTTACTGCTGATGTCATCATATAAACAAGATACGGGTGACATCACAGTGGAGTCATCAAATTATTGAAAACACCGTTAAAGGGGAAAGCGTCTGACCGACCAAACTAATGAAAATCCCCACCCGCCATACTGAATTAAAACTCCATCACGGTGCATTCAATTAGCTGAATAATTTATCAGGGAGATGGGGAAGGTATATATCTTTTTTCTCTCTCTGGATGCTTCTTTCTCGTGTTTCAGTTGCTTGCCAGCTAATTTCTTTCCCTGATAACACACACCTCTTCTGGCTGCTAAAAGTCCACTTCCTAACCACAAGAGATGTTCTTTTAACAATGTATCATGTCCTCTAGTGAAGAAGTCGATACTGCAATGGGTGTGTTTAGTTGAAAGCCATTGGGAAAAAAAACCAGACAAGTCAGAGGTATATTTCTGCTAGTGAAACTACAACTGGACAGAGATACTGTACACTGAATATGACCAAGAATCCTATTTTCCTTAGAACCCCCCATACACAGTAATTACAGCTGCTCATTACTGTTTGCCCAAATAACCTCATTCACTCAATTGTTGGAGTTTACTGTGGGTTTAAAGGTAACAAGCCCAAGAATCCATGCTAAGGCATGTTCACATGGCACATTTTGGCTACTTTAACCCTTTATAGCCAGTTCCAGCATCACTTTGTACAGTAATGCATCTCAGGCCTCTGTGTAGGGTAACGTACTGTTTTCTGTAAGAGCTTTGAGCTTAGTGAGCCTGGCAGCATAATAAAAATACTCCGAATTGTTCATTTCCATTGTTGGGGTTGGTGTACAGTGGTGCATTGCACTCTCCTCCAGCTGCAAAGGGGTTAACCCATTCCCAAACGTTCTGCAGTCTTCACAGAGCTAAAAGCCTGGGCGCGTTGGTCAGAGTCTCTTAGAAATTCCCCATCTTTTCTGTCTCTTACTGGAAAGTACAGCATCTTGTCTGCTGACCAAGAGTCTGACCCAATTCTCAGCTGGCACGTGTTTCCATCGCACAACCAGCGTCATAATGATCGTTTTATCAGGGAATACCAGTACTGCAAATGCAGAGGTGCTTCAAATTAAATGTTACTGGTTCCTCTAGCACTGAAGTGGTTAATGCATTCCAACTAACGGGTATCCCAAATACTGTAAAGCAGGGACGGCCAACTCCAGTCCTCAAGGGCCGCCAACAGGTCAGGTTTTAAGGATATCCCTGCTTCAGCATAGGTGGTCCAATCAGTGGCCTGGTCTTCGATTGAGCCTCTGATTGAGCCACCTGTGTTGAAACAGGGATATCATTAAAACCTGACCTGTTGATGGCCCTTGAGGAGTGGAGTGGACCAGTCTTCGACTGAGCCACTGATTGAGCTACCTGTGCTGAAGCAGGGATATCTTTAAAACCTGACCTGTTGGTAGCCCTTGAGGACTGAATTTGGCCACCCTTGCAGTAGTATCTACTGAAATCAAAAAGCAAATGGACTTCCCCAATCAAACCCCACAGCCCGTTCGTTACAGACTCATCCCTTCCCTGCGGCAGTGGTTATAATAGGATCAAGGTGACTTTAGCAGGAGGTTCATTACTCACACCGGGATATAAAAGGTGCAGAGACAGTTTCAAGTTAATAAAGAAAAGATAACATTCAGAGGAATAAAAAATTAATTTGCAGACTATAGGTATTAATATGAAATATCAGGAATTACTAGGAATTTCACCCGACGTCTGGGGTTTAAACGCTCTGTTTAGTCTGATTTACTCTTCCCCCTCCCATTTCATATGAAGAATCAATAGGGATTATGGCATCATAAGACCCTCATTTATTACCCAAGAAATATACTCTTAAATCTCATTGGGCAGCTCTTTCAGGCTCTGATTGGTTGGTTCTTCTTAGTCTTCTGATTGGTGCATCAATTGGCACATCTAGAGGGAAAGGAGGTTTTATTTTAATTTTTTTATAGGGTGACAACGTAATCCTGATTGTAGTACGAATATAGCTATTTGGGGGATGTACTGACATCCAAAACTATGAGAACAGCTCTGTTCTGAGACACAAACTTGTACAATTTCACAGTTTACCAAATTAAAACCATAAAATGATAGATGAGAAAATGTTTTGCCAAGTGTAAGGTGCATTTGGAGATCTTTATAGATAAATCACACTCACATCCTATAACTGCTGGTGGGAAATGATCTAGAGAGAGTGCAGAGAAGAGCCACCAAATTAATAAAGGGGATGGACATTCTAACTTATGAGGAGAGGCTAGCTAAATTAGATTTATTTACATTAGAAAAGAGGCGTCTAAGAGGGGATATGATAACTATATACAAATATATTCGGGGACAATACAAGGAGCTTTTAGAATAACTATTTATCCCAAGGGCAGAACAAAGGACTCGGTCCATCCCTTAAGGTTGGAGGAAAGGAGATTTCACCAGCAACGCAGGAAAGGGTTCTTTACAGTAAGGGCAGTTACAATGTGAGATTCATTAATCATGGAGACAGTGATGGCAGATACAATAGATATGTTCAAAAAAAGGTTGGACATCTATTTAGAAAGGAAAGGTATACAGGGATATACCAAATACGTATACATGGGAAGGATGTTGATCCAGGGATTAATCCGATTGCCAATTCTTGGAGTCAGGAAGGAATTTATTTTTCCCCTTAAAGGGTTTTTTTTTTTGTTTGCCTTCCTCTTGAATAAGTAAGTAAAGATATAGGATAAAGTATCTGTTGTCTAAATTTAGCATAGGTTGAACTTGATGGATGTAAGAGACGTGTTCAGAGGTACGCAATGGAGACTGTTTAAGGTGAAATTAAAATAAGGCTTTATTGCGCCTGTTGCTTTAAACACAGCAAACATGTAAATCAGCAAACAAAATCCGCTCCACTCTGGAGTATATATACACTTTTGATCCAGCTCTCTAACTGCATGGTTAGCCTAGCGATTCACCAGCCCAAATCATAGAGACATTCATATAGTTAGGTAGACATAGATAATAGTCTTAAAAGAAAAGTTTTATCTGTTAGCTGGGTTGCTGTAGGGGAAGGCTTCTTTGTTCTCCTGGTGTCCACACCCGTCTGTGATAAGGCAATGTCAGGATCCAGGTATAGAAGTATTATCCCCTGTGTCTTGTCAGCTTGCAGTCTCTTTTGGCAGGCTCAAGATGTCTGTCTCCTTGTTCAGCCCAGTTGTGGACTAAGGAGTCTCACTTTCTGTCTCAGAGGCAGGCTTTTTCTAACCCCTGTAATCAGCCAGGTGGTGTTAGTTAATTGCCTACCAGCAGTTAACCACCACACTGCTGGATTAGAGGCACATTTGTGAACAGGGATAAGTCCCCTGTTACAATGGACCTACGTCTTTTTTCAACCACATCTACTATGTAACAATGTAACTATCCTTGGCATTTGTCCAAAATGTTACCTGAAAGCCGAAGGGGATTAGTTCGAGAAACATTCATGGAACCTGGTGGCGAATAAGACTGTGAGACCTTAGACCCTTCTTAGGACCTTTGGTTTGCTTTATATTTAGGATAGCATAGTGACATACTGCGCTACCACTAGAGATGGGAGAATTTGTTCTGCAAATTTGGATCAGCAGCGGATCGGCCGGTTCCTTCGGACCACGGATTTCCGCGGATCAATCTCTAAAACGGCGATTCACGTTTCTGCAGATTTTATTATTATTACAAATACATTCCGTGGATTCCACAACCCGTGGACGGATTTGTACTATCCAATCCGCGAATTCAGCAATCCGTTCACGGTTGTATCCAATGGCAGATTATTTGTTTATTTATAAAAATGTTTTACCAGGAAGTAATACATTGAGAGTTACCTCTCGTTTGCAAGTATTTCCAGGGCACAGAGTTATGATGACAGCCTCCGCATGGGTGAAGACACCAGGGCCCCAGCCTAAGGGAGGATTCGTTGAATTTTGATGAATCTGCCCGGATTGAAACTGCCCAAATCTGTTTGTGGATATTACACGGCTAGACGGATTTTGAGGATAACATCAGTGAAAATCCGGGAAACGGGATTTGGGTGGATTTGCCCATCTCTAACTACCACTGATTGGGAGGCGATTCCATGACTCCACCACCATTTCCATGAATACGTTTTCCCCTGAACTTCCCACCCTGCAGCTTCAGGAAGTGACACCTTCTCTTTCTCTGAAATATGCTTCCCTTTTGCACCTTGTTCAAACCCTTAATGTACATTACAGCTTTTATCCTATGTCTCCTCTCTCATCCTAATGTTCCTAAGACTTGGTGCCCCAGCAATTGCCAAACCAATTGCTTCCCAAGTCAACTCTATCCTGTTTGCAGGCCATATCCCTAGGACCTGGAAAACTGCCAGAGTTGTCACAATCTTCAAAAGTGGGGACAAAAACACTGTCTCAAACTACAGGCCAATCTCACTTCTCCCAATTCAATCCAAAGTCATGGGAAAATGTGTTCACTCCCAACTAAGCAATTACTTTACCAAGACAAATTTCCCTAGCCAATTCCAGTCTGTCTTTCGCCCCAAACACTCCACGGTAACTACCCTGCTAAAAGTTTGCAATGAAATCCAGTGTGGAATGGAACGGGGACAACTCACCGGTGCAATATTCCTAGATTTTGCATAGGCTTTTGATACTGTTATCTTGCTTAACAAACTCCAGTGCTCTGGAATAGGGAAGCATGCTTTAAACTGGTTTCATTCCTACCTATCAGGTAGATCCCAACATGTGCTTTAACTCCAACCCCTTGGATATCACCTGTGGTGTCCCGCAAGGCTCTGTTCTGGGGCCCCTACTCTTCTCAGTGTTCATCAATGATCTTCCTACAGCTTGTAAGGGAGCTTCAATACACATGTATGCAGATGACACAATCTTATATGCACACAGCCATAGCCTCTCTGACCTTCAACACATACTTCAGTGTGACTTTTTGAGACTCGAAAATTGGATTTCACAAAACAAACTGTTTTTAAACACTAACAAGACTGTAACAATGGTACAGTATTTGGGACCAAGGCTACATTTTAAAGCTTCCAATGACTGAGCTCCAGATCAGAACCATCGCTAATACCACCCTAACTCCAGTTACCAATTTTAAATACTTCAGCATATGGGTTGACTCCCATTTAACATTTGGGATGCACATAAACACCCTGACATCCAAAACCTATGCCAAACAAGGTGTACTTTACAGGAACAAATCCTCTCTAAGTCTGCTGGTCAGAAAGCGTATCACACAGCAGATGCTAATGCCAATTATCGACTATGGGGACATAGTATACGGCTCGGTACCCCAAACCCACCATAGCAAACTTGATACCCTCTACAATTCAATATGCTGTTTTGTTCTCCAATGCAACTACAGCACACACCACTGCAAAATGCTCAAAGGTCTAGATTGGTCATCACTTGAGTCTAGGCGCAAAGTTCATCTTTCCTGTCTTGCCTTCAAATATTTTCTGTGCAATCTACCCATCTATCTGAACAAGCTCCTCAGCCCTACCACATGCAGCGCTTATCATCTGAGATCAGACTCCAAAAGACTATTCATGGTCCCAAAGTTCAGCAAAGTATCCAGCCGCTCCTCCTTCTCTTACCGTGCACCCCAAAACTGGAACAGTCTACCGGAGACTCTCACACCCGCCACCTGTCTAAGTTCTTTAAAAAATAAAGCTGTCTCACATTTTAATCTGGTCTGTAACTGTTACATACTCCTGTAATATATATTATCTTTAACTGTTCATGCAATATCTTGTATATAATGTATCACCCTGTTCACTTATGTAACTATGTATCTGTAACGATGTATTATTTTGTCATCATAACCCTAGGCCCAGGATATACTTGGAAACGAGAGGTAACAATGTATTACTTCCCGGTAAAACACTTTATAAATAAATAAAAATCCAAGTTGTACATGTTCATGGCATAATAAATTCAAACCTACCAAGAACGTTTAACCGTGTGCTAGAGATCCAGGCCGGTCGTTCTTCACATCTTATTCCATTATACCAAAATTGCTAAGAGACTAACCATAAGAGAGCAGAACTGCTTACCTCTTGGTAGCTGGCAGGTATGTTCCTTCTAGGGTATAAACTCCCCTTTACTGTAAAAATAAATAAGGCGGTTGGCGTTCTCATGAGTCACTCACCCATAATTGTTTTCTTCCTCGCTTTCAAATCCGTGACCATGAAACATGATAGCAGTATTTTCTTTATTAAGAAGTAACTTTTCCTCTAGATCAGGGGCGGCCAACTCCGCTCCTCAAGGGCCACCAACAGGTCTGGTTTTCAGGATATCCCTGCTTCAGTACAGATGGCTCAGTGTCTGTGTGTGCTTGTTTGGTATGTAACTCTGTCTGTGTCATTTACATCTTTCTGTAACCCCATTGTACCACGCTCCGGAATATGTTGGCACTTTACAAATAAACAATAAGAATACTCCTAGCTCTTGTATAAAGCACATCCAGTGTTCAGGTGTTGGATGAAGTACATTAAAAAGTAGCAGTTCTGTTCTTTAAAGCATGCAGCATACTCCTTTAAAGTGATGCATCTTTGCACTGCACTTTCAAAGGGTTTTTGCCATCAAGAAAAAAAAGGAAGGGTCTCTAAAAAAACGGGTCTTTTTATTCTAAGGCTAAGGCCCCGCTCCCTCCGTCAGCGCTCCCGCACTGCAGACAGGCGGGGCGCTGACAGACACAGACCGCGATATGCGGTCTGTAGGGAGCAGGAGCCGGAGCGGGAGGTGGAAGGGAGTGGGAGGTTTGAGCGGGAGGAGGGGCGTGGCTTGAGCAGAGGGACCCGCTACTCTCCCCCCCCCTCCCTCCACGGGCTCGGGCTGGCACTCATACACACATGCAGACACACACACACACACACACAGGACACACACACATACAGAGGCAGGCACTCGCACTCAGACACACACATACACACACACAGACAGGCACTCACGCTGCTTTCCCCCCACACTCCTCCCCGCTCCCCGAAGCCTCCCCTCCTCATTGGCTCACAGCCACACCACGTGACGCGTCAACGCTAGGGATCACCATTCTCTTGTATCCCGTAGCGGCTGACGCGTCACAGCGTGTAGTAAGCTGTGCAGCCAGGGGGGACCGGGACCGGCTAGCGAGGATTCCCCTGCTGGTGGGGAACTCGCGTGTGGCCGCCCGCGCCGCCGGGCGCACCGGGTCCCAGGCCTTAGGAAACATGGAATAGAATTAGTGGTAGTTTGCATGTCTCGGTGCCATCGATGCATGACGTGTGAATAACCAGTACAATTCAGGACTGGACAGCTCACTGCTTTGGCAGGACCTCGCAAGCTTTATGTTATACCAGTTTCACTGGGCAAGATTTAATCACTGGCTTATTTATCTGCGTTTTCAATGTATCCTGCATGGGGCAGGTTTAGAGGCGAAGGGGGAGTTATTGGGGCTACTACTTATTCTAAAATCAAGGGGCTCTATGTCGCTGGGACTCGCTGTGCCTATGCATAGTGATGCATACACTGACATCACTAGATAGAAAATATATATTATTGAAAAGAAACATGCGCTGACGAAATGCACAGTATACTAAATAAAAAGTATGTGTTAGGGTAAAAATACAAACAGCTTCATTTTTTACACACCACAAATAAGTAATATTTTCACAATTAGAGTGGTTGAATTTTTTATTAGGAAACCAAATAGATTACTTTAAAAACAAAAACAAAAAAAAAATATATATATATAGCCTGCTTTGTGGTTCTGCCCATTTAAAACATTAAATATATTACTGTTATTTTAGCCTTACATGGGCCACACACCTTTAAACGGAGACAATCAGAACACATGGACTGCAGATGAGAGGTTGCTAAGTTGTGCTGCTGGTATTCTACCCCTCAGGGTGGTGTGTAATAAACATGTTATCTGACTCATCTCTGCCTCTGATCTGATACACAGCACAGCGCTCGCAAACCAAGTCATATATTCAGATTTATTTACCCTCCTTAATTAAAACACATACAGGTTGCAGGACGGTTCAGATTGCCGGCACTAATACCGCTCAGCACTATCACGGCGATCTGCACGTCCCCAACAATCATAAATCACGCAATGTCTTATTACATTAATTGGCAGCCGCTCTGTGCTGCTCACACTGTCAGGATGCAGAGGAAACGGTTTTCTGGGATTGTGCCCTGGAGGTTAAAGGTGGATTAATGCACACTTATTAACCCTTTGGCTGCCAGGGGGCTGGGATGCATAAAAAAAAGCCTTGCCCACTTCAGTGCCACTGGGTTCTGCAAAATAATGTGTTAACTGGAATGGTTAATCCCAATTCTTCCCTGTAATATTCCTGGTTACATGGGAAGCAGCAGAGTTTTGCAGTCAGGATTCCACCCCAGAGGTGGCTGCAAAAAGCCTTCTTATGTAACAATGTAAGGAACACTGGGGTCCTATTTGCATGTAGAGTATTAGGTGAATGCTAATTATTACTGTTGATTTAGTGCCAGCCAATGCAGGAACAGCTATGCAGCAGAACAAGGACACTGGAGAGAACCCGTCACTCAGATCTTTAAGAAGAACTTCTTCCTGTAGAGGAGGTAGGACACAAAAACCCAGAGGGCCGTGCCCAGCACGTCTTGACCGAGGAACTCATAATGAGACGTCCAGTCCTTGATCTCCCAGTTAAATGGGAAGTAAGTGCCCAGGAGCGAGTGTCCTACATAGACAAAGATCGAGTTCATTCCTGGAGGGAACAAAAGAGCAATCAATGTAATTTGTTTCATAGCCGCTGACCATAAACATGCCCACATTGCTATGCATTAGTATATTATGCAGTATAGGGTAGCTGGCCCAGTAATCAAACACTATATATAGGGAGTACTTTATAACTCAGTGGTGGGCAACATGTACAGCCCGGGGCCACACATCACCCTTAACATTCACCAAGGCAATAGAACACATGGGGGTAGAGTGGGAGATGGGTGACATGGAGGCGCATGTGGGTGACATTGTAGGACAAGTGGGTGACATTGGGATGGAAAGTGACATGAGGGGATTGGGTAACATTGGGGGATGTAGGGTGTGACATGGGGGGGACTGGGTAACATGGAGGGGGTAGGGTGTGACACGGGGGGGACTGGGTAACATGGAGGGGGTAGGGTGTGACACGGGGGGGACTGGGTAACATGGAGGGGGTAGGGTGTGACACGGGGGGATTGGGTAACATTGGGGGATGTAGGGTGTGACATGGGGGGGACTGGGTAACATGGAGGGGGTAGGGTGTGACACGGGGGGGACTGGGTAACATGGAGGGGGTAGGGTGTGACACGGGGGGGACTGGGTAACATGGAGGGGGTAGGGTGTGACACGGGGGGGGACTGGGTAACATGGAGGGGGTAGGGTGTGACACGGGGGATTGGGTAACATGTAGGAGGGGGTAGGGTGTGACACGGGGGGGATTGGGTAACATGTAGGAGGGAGGGTGTGACTTGGGAGGGGAGCTCTCTCTTCACAGGGAGCACACCAATCCATGGTCAGCTGCTTAGCGCCAGCGCGGACCTGAATACTGTTCTGCTCTTCTTAACCTCAAAACTAGTGCTGAGAGAAGCATGAGACACTACCCGTGTCACGTGATGTCATAAAACCGCTGACCGTAGGGAGTGGGCAGAAGCTCTGATGAGCGGACGCAACGTTCCTGTTCCCATGGCCTGGGAAGTGGTTGGGGGCCGCCTATATCTGGCCAATATTATAATTTTTTGTTAAATCTACAATCCTAATGCATTTAAATAATAATCAACTAAATAAAAAAACTAATGAGTAAAAACATGTTTGGTAAAATGTATATATATACATTTATTATATTTATTTTTATATGTATATATACATATATATATATATATATATATTTTGTTTTTAAGTTATTGGTTGGTTATAGCAGTTGTGCTCAATTCCAGTCCTGAAGCCCAACAGGTCAGGTTTTCAGGATATCCCAGCTTCAGTACAATCTAAGCCTCTGATGGAGCCACCTGAGCTGAAGCATGGACTGATTGTGCCACCTTTGCCGAAGCAGGCACTGATTGTGCCACGTGTGCTGAAGCAGGGACTGATTGAGCCACCTGTGCTGAAGCTGGGATATCCTGAACACCTGACCTGTTGAGGGCATCAGGGGACTAGAATTGAGCACCCTTGGTTTATAGGAATTCAGAGTATGGTCACCTGGGTATGTATCAAGCTCTCCGCCAAAGAGGCTTCCATGCATAAAAGGGTTAAGTACATTTGAGTTTAAACAAAATCTGACACCTGCCCCTTTACCTGGTCCCCAAGGTTTAGCTCCTTGAAATGTCTCCCTGCCGGTGAAGGAGATCAGAGGGAGCTTGCAGTCAGTGTCACCAAGTGGGTAATTAAAATCAGACAGCGGAATTGCACTAAATAAATATCAAACAGGTTTCAACAGTTTCTTGGACGCGCTCTGTGCAAAGAGTGTATAACCTCTGCTCCCAGCCCATAAACAGGGGGCGACATGCTATGAAAAATGGACCATGTGTGGGTGTGAGATTCAATTGTCCGTGGGCTTCCCTTGGGTCATTATATAGTCCTGAGGAGAGAACGACAGAGTGAATGGACCACAGGTCTCTTCTCTTTCTGCTGTGAGAGGCGCAAAGTCCACTTTGTCACTACCATGTGCCAGCCTGGGGTGGGAGGGACTTCACAAACCCCGTGTCTCTTTTGTTTCTGTGTCACCGTCACTTAGCATTCAAAATGACAATCTCCTTTGGCCAAAAGTCCCCCTCTGTCTCCAATGTCTCTTCCTGCACCAGTCATAGGAAAGGTTTTTTTTCTAGGGATGAGAAGTGGTAAATACGCTCATATTTGGAGTGGTGAAATCAGAGTGAAAACCCAGCGTCGGCTGCATGCGCACACAGGCACATCACTTTATCTACAGGCACCGTACATTAGATTGTAAGCTCTTCAGGATAGCAACAATTTGTTGTGACTATAAATCATTACTCTGTGTGCGGTCAGAACTTAACAACTAATTGTTGTGATAATATGCATAGTGCGGCGTAGGCTAAAATACATGAATATACAAAGCTGTAATGTAAAATAGGATGAAGGATTAGTTCAGTCAGTAGCTTTGGCTCGGAGATAACCCAGGTTCGATGTGTTACCTGGGTAGATGAATGGTTGGCCTCCCCACCAGTGTCTCACATCAATGACATAAAACATGAGTCCCAGCAGGAGGAAGGAGAAGCAGCTGAGGGTGGTGACAAACGTGAGGGACCTGGGAACCAGAGGACAAAATGGTCAAGTAGCAAAGGTATCATTTGTCTATAGCACATTTTCATTCAGTGCTTAAAAGCTAGGCCTGTAGCCTCAAAATGTACTTGTACACTAGCGAAGGGGTGTTCAACTCCAGTCCTCAAGACTCCCCGACACCCAACAGGTCAGGTTTTACGGATATCCCAGCTCCAGCACAGGTGGCTCAATCAGAGGCTCAGTCTTCGACGAAGATTGAGCCACCTGTGCTGAAGCAGGGACTGATTGAGCAAGCACCCTTGAACTAGTGAAGGAACACAAGAAGAAATCTAACCGTTATTGAGATGTCCTGGTTGTTTTCATCTTTGAGTTATGACCTCATTAATGACACTAGAGATGCAATGCTTGGAAATTGTGAATCCTTCAGGCTTCCGCTTCTGGAGAAGCACAAACCTGTCCATTGTTCCACATGCCCTTTTTTACATGGTAACAGGGCGGTGAGGGGGTGGGGGAGTAGGTCGTGTTTATGCTGTTCCAGAATTTGCAGAAGCCTTGGGATACATATTGAATATTAGTCCCTTTGTAGGACATAGAAATGCAACACCTCTGCCTCCTAACTGCTGCAAAGAAAACATGCCTGATCTGTCAGTGTATTGTAGATATCAGTTTGAACAGCTGATAAAATGTGCATTGGCATTATTTAAATGCCTTCAGATTGTACGATAAAAATGCTGTTTCTGGTCTTAAAGGAGGACTCCTTGGGTAGGAAACCTATTGATAATCACTATGATGAGTTACAATGCGATACTAAATATGGTTTTGAACCTCAGATCCCTTAACGATTCTACAAAGCAAAGAGAAACCCCAAGACTCAGACTACATGTAATACTAACATTATTACAAATATGTATTCTTATAGAAATGATGAGCGTCAATAAAAATAAGAAGAATTACTCCACAGGTAAAGCATTAGATTGTGTACAAGTTCAACACCTGTGTCCCCTTGGTAGCATCAATAAATCCTAGATCTTCATGTGCCGACTGATTGAATTGCAAGCCCTTCAGGTTAAGAAATTCCCAGTGCTGATTCTGTTGTACTTGCTGCATACAGTGACTGCATTATATGTATTAAATAAATCACTCCAGGGTACATTTCCACCATGTTCTTTTTCCTTGATAGTACTCATCTGTGCTACTTTATTTTAATACTTCCTAAAAGCCATTTATCTGCGTGTGGAAGGGCTGCCTACGCCATCTGCATACTGAACGGCTGCAAGTAGCCGTCTATTGATTTCCACTTCTCCTGTAAAGCTGTCAAGTACCTTTTTGGGTGTAAGAACTGTGGGCGGCAGGGCGGT
Organism: Ascaphus truei; assembly: GCF_040206685.1. Classification (NCBI taxonomy): domain Eukaryota; kingdom Metazoa; phylum Chordata; class Amphibia; order Anura; family Ascaphidae; genus Ascaphus; species Ascaphus truei. The sequence goes on along the minus strand of NC_134490.1, from coordinate 6,493,716 downwards.
GTAGGTAGCGATGCCACCTGGCTCATGCTCCCTGCTTCCGATTCAGTCAGTATAGGTCCTCTAATACGGACATAACATTACCCACGCCTCGAGCCGGTGCCCTCCCCGAGTCCCAAAGAACCACACAACTTCTTGGGAGGATAAACCAGTCACAGCTTTGTTATAACAACAACATATTAAACCACAATATACCATACTGGGGACCCAGACAGATTGCTCCATTACCATTAGCCAAGAGCTTGAGGGATACCCTCAGCTGGTGCCCACATCGCCACTCGCCGCCCAGGGCAAAACAGCATACGGAAGGATGCCACCATTCTGGCCGCCCAAGCTGGGAATAACTCCTCACCACGAGGAGCCAAAACTGACCGAGTCCCCCCTGTGTTACACTGCTCCCGCCATACCAACCACAAGCTGCGATGATTAAACTGACCAATGTTCAACCCTCTTTCTCCAACTCGCACCCCATAAATCAACGGGGGGGCTGGGGGAAACTTCACTGCTGATGGATCTTTGTAAAAGAGGTAGTTAAGATCCGTCCGCCCCCCCTCCTTAAATACCCTTCTAAATCCTGACCTCACAGCTCCTTAGGGAAGGGGCCCCTCGGCCGCCCCTTCCCTTAAAGGTCCTGGACTTTCTGGATTGTGTGTATCCGCCAATGGAACATCCCTCATGTAAAAAGGACAATTGCAGGTTTAAAACCCTGTGTATTAAGCAGGGTAAAGAGGGTAACAGGACCCTAAGACAGGACAATATATTTATACCTAAGCTACAATAAATAATTCTGCTTTGAATAAAATGTGATCGGAATAGAATGTCTCCCTCCCAGTTAGTCCTGGCCCAATTCCTAATCACCACATGACATTTCTTGTTGGGGAAAAAAATGCAGGAACTCTGTTTCCTTGAGTTCCCTAATAAAACAGCTCTGGCCTTATATATCCATTATGCCTGCAGTAATCAGCTTGTGATTTGGGACGTGCCAGAGGTATGGAGGCGTTCAGTGAACCACATGTTATAAATGGATGTTTATAATTCCGTACGTGGGGTCAAGTCTGAGGCGGCTAATGCTCTATATGAAATGTAAGATGCAGCCACAAGCAGGATATTAACTCCTTCTGTGTCAAGGGCACCTGCAACACATTGCAATGCCACTTTCACAGATGTTAGACTTTTTGTGGCTGGGCCTGTTTAAGATGGAGACTTGAACCATCAGTGATGATTTTGTGCAGCGGAAAACTTT